>NC_136004.1:33213017-33248017 GCF_048128805.1 Centroberyx gerrardi | reverse complement strand
GCCGCTCTGTGGCTCTGTGCTCGGCTGTCAGGTCTGAGGAGGGACAGTCCATCTGACACGATGCAGTGCAGCACACTGTTTCACAAATACAGAACAGAGAGAATAATAAAATGCAATCAAATTTAACACAATAAAACATAAACATTTAATAAAATAACACAATAAAATGGAGTGAGAGAGAGTTCTGGATAAAATAAAATAGAAACTTCTTTCATTCTCTTCACTGTTGGTTCATGACCCGTCTCTCTTTCACCTGTCTCTCTCTCTGTTTCACCTGTCTCTCTGTTTCGCCTGTCTCTCTGTTTCACCTGTCTCTCTCTCTCTCTTTCACTTGTTACTTTCTTTCACCCGTCTCTCTCTCTCTCTTTCACCTGTCTCTCTCTCTCTCTCTCTCTTTCACCTGTTTCTCTCTCTCTTTCACCCGTCTCTCTCTTTCACCTGTTTCTCTCTTTCACCTGTCTTTCTCTCTCTCTGTTTCACCTGTCTCTCTCTTTCACCCATCTCTCTCTCTTTCACCTGTCTCTCTCTTTCACCCATCTCTCTCTCTTTCACCTGTCTCTCTCTCTTTCACCTGTCTCTCTTTCACCTGTTTCTCTCTCTCACCTGTCTCTCTCTCTGTTTCACCTGTCTCTCTCTCTCTCTTTCACCTGTCTCTCTCTCTCTCTCTCTCACCTGTCTCTCTCTCTCTCTCTCACCTGTCTGTCTCTCTCGGTCTCGTGGTCCAGCCCCCCCCGCCTGTCTCTCTGCTGGCTGCTGTCTGTCAGGTATTCTGACCTCACATTAAAACTCAATCTCCCATCATGCCTAGCTCCCTCAGACCCTCCACTTCCTGCTGTGTGACCCAGGTAGCTTCCTGCTCAGAAGACGGTACGGCAGCGTGTGTGTGTGTGTGTGTGTGTGTGTGTGTGTGTGTGTGACATGCATGTGTCCAGAGTGTGTGTGTGTCAGTACTGTAGTGTTCCAGTGTTCAGCATGTCTTCACCTTTAGACCTGAAACACAGCGTTACTGTGTGTGTGTGTGTGTGTGTGTGTGTGTGTGTGTGTAGGGCTGGGCAATAATCATAACAGATTATTCCGTTATTGATATATTACCATCTCCTCCAACATCACATGTCAGATAATCAAATTGAACCACAAACTCAATCATTTTCAAATAATATTCACTTTTGTTTATTTCCAATCTCATTTTGAGAGAGATTTGAATTAGTATTTGATTTTTAAAAATTAATTTAGACAACAGAACTGTGTATTACGATAACGATGATAAACGATGATATTGCCCAGACCTGTGTGTGTGTGTGTGTGTGTGTGTGTGTGTGTGTGTGTGTGTGCTGCATGTGTGTGTGTGTGTGTGTGTGTGTGCGCGTGTGTGTGTGTGTGTGTGTGTGTGTGCTGCTCCAGCTAACTGACCATCAGCTGGAGTCTAAACATCCAGCCGGCTGCTAAAACAGGGAAAGTAGCTGCTGGATTTTAGGATTTACCGACCCTGACTGATCACCTGCCTGAGGTGTGTGTGTCTAACCTGTGTGTGTGTGTGTGTGTGTGTGTGTGTGTGTGTGTCCAGCTGAAGCAGAAGACAGTGGAGTTGAGCAGGTCCTGTCGGAGGCAGTATGAGCTGGAGCAGGAGCTGGCTTTCTACAAGATCGACGCCAAGTTCAGCCCTCTGCCCTACTGTCCACAGGTCACACACACACACACACACACACACACACACACACACACACACACACAGCTTTATGCTTCATGTGGGAATGCACTCGGAGGTGTGTGTGGTCAAAATGACGTCTGAAGGCGTGTTGGAAGAGTTTAGAGTCACCTGAGTTTCTGAACCGCTGCGGAGGCGCTGCAGATCCTGAACCAGCTCTGTCCAGGACCGGCCTGATGAAGAGGAGCTGGAAACACTGAGGAGCAGGAGGAGCAGGAGGAGCAGGGGGAGCAGGGGGAGCAGGAGGAGCAGGAGGAGCAGGGGGAGCAGGGGGAGCAGGAGGAGCAGGAGGAGCAGGAGGAGCAGGAGGAGCAGGGGGAGCAGGGGGAGCAGGGGGAGCAGGAGGAGCAGGGGGAGCAGGGGGAGCAGGAGGAGCAGGGGGAGCAGGAGGAGCAGGGGGAGCAGGAGGAGCAGGGGGAGCAGGGGGAGCAGGAGGAGCAGGGGGAGCAGGGGGAGCAGGGGGAGCAGGGGGAGCAGGAGGAGCAGGGGGAGCAGGAGGAGCAGGAGGAGCAGGGGGAGCAGGGGGAGCAGGAGGAGCAGGGGGAGTAGGAGCGACAAGATTCATGGATGATGGAGCTGAAAGATATTGACAAAAAAATCTGTTATTTGACAGAATATTGCAATTGCGATTTAAACTGCGATTCATATCACGAGTTTTTCTTGTCATAAAGTTTTAAGAACTTTAAAAAAAAAAAGAAAAGTGATTTAGTTAAAAAACAGATGTCAGTGTGCAGATTTACTGAGTTTGAGTCTGATGAAGGTTTTGATTCTAAAACTCCTTGTTCTCAAATCCAGTTTGGACCAAACTCTCTCTGAAGAAACTAACTGCAGACTCTGAGATTTGGAAATTGCAGAAGATCATATTGCGATTATTGTTTTGATGATTGAACAGCTGTAGTGGACGGCAGGTCTGGGGTCATTCTGAGCTGAACCGACACGAGCCGGGCGGCGGCTGAGGATCTGAACGCTCCCTCCTCTCTCCTCAGGACCAGGAGGCGGACGCTGTGGACTCTGTGGCTGAGAGTCCATACATCGGCAAGGCTCGCCACACCAGGAACACCGCCGCCTCCCCTCCCGCCTCCCCTCCCGCCTCCCCTCCCGCCGCCTCCCCTCCCGCCGCCTCCCCTCCCGCCGCCTCCCCTCCCGCCTCCCCCCCCGCCCCCTCCCCTCCCGCCTCCCCCCCCGCCCCCTCCCCCTCCCCCCTGCAGACCCAGCAGGCTGCGGACAGGCAGGCCGACCCGGAGCCGTCACGCCCCCTGCTGGAGGCCAGAGGTGAGGATGTTAAAGGGTTAATCCACCAGATTCTTGTTTCCCCTTATTTTGGCGGCCGTCGCTTTGGTGTTGAAGTCTCACGAAGCGAGATCAGTGCGTCAGCAGCTAACTTTGGGTTTAACTCTGGCTTCTCGGTCTCACGAAGGCGGTTCACTTCTAACCGGGGTAGATCACCATGGTAACGTATGCTGCGCGGCTAACCTGCTCCGGAGCGGCTTCAGTTCAGGCTGTTTGATCAAAGCGTATGACAGGCCTCCTGACCAATCAGCTCTCTGGAAACAGGGAATCACCGTTCCTACAGGATCCCCATATGGACAAATATACTGCATTCAAATGAAAATGACAAGTAATAAAGGAAACTGTTGTCTAAATATTGAATGAACATTCAGTTGAAGTTCTGTCTGCAGGGCGACAGTTTACTGACCAGAATCACTTTGCTTTCCATCATAGTTTATTATATCAGAGATATAGCAGGTAGCCTACTTAATTGACCATATTATTAATGAATGAAAGTTACTGTTGCATATTAATTGCGCTGCATTTTTTTCATTGGATTCCCGACAGTGTTTGGTTCAGTGTAGGCGCTGCATCATATTCCACACCGCAGCCCGAGGACCAGGAGGCCGAAACTACACTGAACTATTTTATCTGGAAAGTTTTCCCACTGTGTCCTGATGACGACAGATCCTCCAGTCATCCTCTCTAGCCTTGGTAGTAGAAACAGCGTTACTTTTCGTGGTTATGTTTTATAATGCTGACATTATTATTCATTATAAGAGTTTGTTCTTCTTGAGAGAAGAACCCAGTGTCAGTATCCATTTCTTTCCGATACCCGTGTGTTGGAAATGTCAGCAGTATATATTAGGGCTTATATCATCCTATAATTAGGTCTATTTATTGTCTATGACTTTTATTGTTTGATTATTATTTTATTTTCGCCTATTTCTATTACTTCTTTTTATAGTTTTGTGCATATATTCTATATCCTTTTCCCCGCTGAATCATATTACTTTTGCCGTTGCAACAATCTAGTTTCACCACAGGGATCAATACTTTCATCTTATCCAAATTGTCTGATCTGGATCTGTCCATGTTGCATGTGATTGGCTGTTTGTTCCAAACCCCGCCTCTTTCATGTGAGCGCGCTCCTAGCTGACAGGTGAACCTGGCTGACAGGTGAACCTGGCTGACAGGTGAACCTGGCTGACAGAGCCGGGTGATAACCAGCAGTGAGACCGGTATCAGGATCACCATGTTGGGTTTAGGCTGACTCAGCGATAGCCTGGCTGTTGATCTGGCTTCGTGAGACAGGCCTCCGGTCCAACACACTGTGATAATAAAAACTCTCAGTGTAGACTGTGGCTTCTTCATATTTCTTCTGCCTTCTTATATTTATTCCAAACAAACCGCGCTTCTGTAAACTAAAACGCATCACTTCCTGTGCAGCAGAGGGTTTTTCCCGGGACAGACGGACAGGTGTTCAGAACAGGAATGTAAAAGGTTTCATGAACTGGATGTAGGTTGGATCAAAACTGTTTTGTATCAGTCAGACAGTGAGGAGCAAAACAGATATTATTTATATGAAAATGTTGCAGATTATTAATTTAACAGAGTTTGTTCAAGTCTTGGTTTATGAAAGTAAAAAATCAGAGAAGGAAACTAACTTTTCTGGCTGGTAAATCACACTAACATCTAACATTTAATATCTGATGTTTGATGGAAACTTTTATCCAAAATGTCTTCCAGTAATATTTAGTTAGTGACCAGACACTAACACATTTCAGCAGCCAACTAGATGTTTGGACTGGACTGTTGCTGGTTACCTGTCAACTAATATCACTGTATGACCGAACCACTGCAGCTCGACATTATTCTGCACTGCAACTGATATCACAATGTGAGAAATTATATAAGAAAGGATCTACAACTTCATAAACTATTTATGTATTCATAGTATTCTGTTCCATCAGCACACGGTCATGCTGGAGGGAAAATAACAGGTGATTGTAATAAATTAACAGGTGATTATAATCAAGGGATCATGGGAATGCTATGAATTTGGACTAAACAACATAACTTCTCTAGGCTCTCTCTTTCATTTCCAAACTTTTTAAGGCTTGGAAATTGTCAAATTGAGTTTCCAAACTTTTCCAGACTTCCCAGACTGTTAGACACCTGCTAAATGATCCTGAAGGCGGGCAGGAGACGAGGTGGCCGAGTGGTTAAGGCGATGGACTGCTAATCCATTGTGCTCTGCACGCGTGGGTTCGAATCCCATCCTCGTCGGGGCAGACAGGTTTTAGTCTGTCCTGCTGGGTGGAGAGAGCGTCCCGGGACCAAAAGGTCAAAGGTTAGGGCTCTAAAACAAACAGTGCCAGTGTTAATGTTGTCACGAAATTCATGACTCAGATGTTCATGGAGGAAGGCTGTGATGAGTCAACATCCTGTCCCATGAGGAGATTATAAATACTTATATTTCATTCTAGTATTGACAAACATATGAAACAAACACAGCAGCAGATCTGGATCACAGTGATCCAGATCCTCAGCTGCTTCTCCTGCAGGGAAACGTCTGAAGGTTTATTGATCCAGCTGAAGTTCCTGGATATTTAAATCTACCGTACAATATCACATATTGTTTTATTAGCTGTACTTGACTGATCACATTTAATGTTTCGGACATTATTCTGACTGGTTATATTTCATGTTTCGGACATTATTCTGACTGGTTATATTTAATTTTTCTGACAATTTTCTCACAACAAATGACATTTTCATTTCATTTTACAAGGTTGAAATGTTTAAAATGTAATCTACACTAAAAGAATGCTGATATTTTTATTCTAAGGTTGAAGTGTTGAAGTGGATTTATTTTTGTTAACTATAATGTAATTACTTTAGTTGACTGTAATATTTGGCCATTTTAGTCGGTAAATAATTGACTCCATGTAATCAATATGCCATGACTAACATCTGACTAAATTTAAAGGCTATTTTCGCCAAAAGAACTGAAACTATTTAAACTAAATTAAAAATGCTTTGAAAATGTCCAATGTGTGCTTGAGCAAAACACTGAACCCCTCCTGACCTCTGACCTCTGACCTCTGACCTGGCTGAGCGAGCGGTCAGGCGGGAGACGAGGTGGCCGAGTGGTTAAGGCGATGGACTGCTAATCCGTTGTGCTCTGCACGCGTGGGTTCGAATCCCATCCTCGTCGGGGCGGACAGGTTTTAGTCTGTCCTGCTGGGAAGAGAGAGCAGACTGGGGAACATGCTGAGAACCCAGAGGGAACCTTCAGAACCTCTGTCATCCTGGTGTGGTGTGTGTGTGTGTGTGTGTGTGCAGCAGAAGCTCGTCTCCTCCAGTTAACCAGTCAGATTGAGCAGGCAGAGCAGCAGCTGGCAGCAGAACTCACACTGCTGGAGGAGACCAAGACACACAGACAGGTAACACACACACACACACAGGTAACACACACAGACAGGTAACACAAATGCACAAGCACAGACATAAACATATGCAGACATATTTACATGTTTGTCACTTTGTGTGTTCCTGTGTGTGTGTGTGTGTGTGTGTGTGTGTGTGTGTCTCTCTCTCTGTCTGTCTGTGTCTGTCTGTCTGTGTGTGTGTGTGTGCGTGTCTGTCTGTCTGTGTGTGTGTGTGTGTACGTGTGTCTGTCTGTGTGTGTCTCCTCTGTCTGTGTGTGTGTGTGTGTGTGTCTCTGCGTCTGTGTGTGTGTGTGTGTATCTCCTCTGCGTGTCTGTCTGTTTGTCTGTGTGTGTGTGTGTGTGTATGTGTCTCCTCTGCAGCAGGAGGCGCTGTCTCGTCTCCTCAGTAAACTCTCCCTGCTGGAGGAGCTGAGCGGAGAGACAGACGAGACCCACAGACAGATCAACAGACAGACAGAGGAGAGCAGGAAGACAGAGGGAGAGACAGAACTGCTACAGACACAGCTACAGACGCTGGAGCCCAGAGACCCCAAACATGTCAGTACTTTAAATTATTAATACACAACTACAGACACAACTACAGACCCCAAACATGTCAGTACTTTAAATTATTAATACACAACTACAGACACAACTACTGACCCCAAACATGTCAGTACTTTGAATTATAAATAGAAATACACAACTACAGACACAACTACTGACCCCAAACATGTCAGTACTTTGAATTATAAATACACAACTACAGACACAACTACTGACCCCAAACATGTCAGTACATTATATTATTAATACACAACTACAGACAGATTTGTGCTGTAGCAAGTATAAAAACATCACAACATAAAACGGTGACTCGCACATCTGCATAAGAGTTTATTCAAGATCCATAAAAACAGTGTCCATCAAGTCCATGTGGTTTACAATAATATATAATATCATCAATATCAATATATAATATCATCAGTATCAATATATAATATCATCAATATCTATATATAATATCATCAATATATAATATCATATACATCAACAGTCCCGACAAGACTGAACTGTCATCAGCATCACAGCAGCAGTAAACTCAGTGACATCATCACCTTCTCCAGTATAATATTCAGTACATCAACATTAACCATACAACAGTATCAGTGCATTATCGTCATCAATCAAGATGATCAGATTGAAAAAGAATCAGTGAGCGGGCAGCCTGAGCTAACGTTTACGTTTACTAAAGTGCTAAAATGGACAAGAGAGCTGCAGAGAAATGAAGAAGAAGAAGAAGGGTGTGAGGTATTTTGATGCCTATTCTGATCCCTCCTCTCTCCTCAGGACCAGGAGGCGGACGCTGTGGACTCTGTGGCTGAGAGTCCGTACATCGGCAAGGCTCGCCACACCAGGAACACCGCCGCCTCCCCTCCCGCCTCCCCTCCCGCCGCCTCCCCTCCCGCCACCTCCCCTCCCGCCGCCTCCCCTCCCGCCTCCCCCCCCGCCCCCTCCCCCCTGCAGACCCAGCAGGCTGCGGACAGGCAGGCCGACCCGGAGCCGTCACGCCCCCTGCTGGAGGCCAGAGGTGAGGATGTTAAAGGGTTAATCCACCAGATTCTTGTTTCCCCTTATTTTGGCGGCCGTCGCTTTGGTGTTGAAGTCTCACGAAGCGAGATCAGTGCGTCAGCAGCTAACTTTGGGTTTAACTCTGGCTTCTCGGTCTCACGAAGGCGGTTCACTTCTAACCGGGGTAGATCACCATGGTAACGTATGCTGCGCGGCTAACCTGCTCCGGAGCGGCTTCAGTTCAGGCTGTTTGATCAAAGCGTATGAAAGGCCTCCTGACCAATCAGCTCTCTGGAAATAGGGAGTCACCGTTCCTACAGGATTCCCATATGGACAAATATACTGCATTCAAATGAAAATGACAAGTAATAAAGGAAACTGTTGTCTAAATATTGAATGAACATTCAGTTGAAGTTCTGTCTGCAGGGCGACAGTTTACTGACCAGAATCACTTTGCTTTCCATCATAGTTTATTATATCAGAGATATAGCAGGTAGCCTACTTAATTGACCATATTATTAATGAATGAAAGTTACTGTTGCATATTAATTGCGCTGCATTTTTTTCATTGGATTCCCGACAGTGTTTGGTTCAGTGTAGGCGCTGCATCATATTCCACACCGCAGCCCGAGGACCAGGAGGCCGAAACTACACTGAACTATTTTATCTGGAAAGTTTTCCCACTGTGTCCTGATGACGACAGATCCTCCAGTCATCCTCTCTAGCCTTGGTAGTAGAAACAGCGTTACTTTTCGTGGTTATGTTTTATAATGCTGACATTATTATTCATTATAAGAGTTTGTTCTTCTTGAGAGAAGAACCCAGTGTCAGTATCCAGTTCTTTCCGATACCCATGTGTTGGAAATGTCAGCAGTATATATTAGGGCTTATATCATCCTATAATTAGGTCTATTTATTGTCTATGACTTTTATTGTTTGATTATTATTTTATTTTCGCCTATTTCTATTACTTCTTTTTATAGTTTTGTGCATATATTCTATATCCTTTTCCCCGCTGAATCATATTACTTTTGCCGTTGCAACAATCTAGTTTCCCCACAGGGATCAATACTTTCATCTTATCCAAATTGTCTGATCTGGATCTGTCCATGTTGCATGTGATTGGCTGTTTGTTCCAAACCCCGCCTCTTTCATGTGATCGCGCTCCTAGCTGACAGGTGAACCTGGCTGACAGGTGAACCTGGCTGACAGAGCCGGGTGATAACCAGCAGTGAGACCGGTATCAGGATCACCATGTTGGGTTTAGGCTGACTCAGCGATAGCCTGGCTGTTGATCTGGCTTCGTGAGACAGGCCTCCGGTCCAACACACTGTGATAATAAAAACTCTCAGTGTAGACTGTGGCTTCTTCATATTTCTTCTGCCTTCTTATATTTATTCCAAACAAACCGCGCTTCTGTAAACTAAAACGCATCACTTCCTGTGCAGCAGAGGGTTTTTCCCGGGACAGACGGACAGGTGTTCAGAACAGGAATGTAAAAGGTTTCATGAACTGGATGTAGGTTGGATCAAAACTGTTTTGTATCAGTCAGACAGTGAGGAGCAAAACAGATATTATTTATATGAAAATGTTGCAGATTATTAATTTAACAGAGTTTGTTCATGACTACAAGGTGGAGTCTTGGTTTATGAAAGTAAAAAATCAGAGAAGGAAACTAACTTTTCTGGCTGGTAAATCACATTAACATCTAACATTTAATATCTGATGTTGGAAACTTTTATCCAAAATGTCTTCCAGTAATATTTAGTTAGTGACCAGACACTAACACATTTCAGCAGCCAACTAGATGTTTGGACTGGACTGTTGCTGGTTACCTGTCAACTAATATCACTGTATGACCGAACCACTGCAGCTCGACATTATTCTGCACTGCAACTGATATCACAATGTGAGAAATTATATAAGAAAGGATCTACAACTTCATAAACTATTTATGTATTCATAGTATTCTGTTCCATCAGCACACGGTCATGCTGGAGGGAAAATAACAGGTGATTGTAATAAATTAACAGGTGATTATAATCAAGGGATCATGGGAATGCTATGAATTTGGACTAAACAACATAACTTCTCTAGGCTCTCTCTTTCATTTCCAAACTTTTTAAGGCTTGGAAATTGTCAAATTGAATTTCCAAACTTTTCCAGACTTCCCAGACTGTTAAATGATCCTGAAGGCGGGCAGGAGACGAGGTGGCCGAGTGGTTAAGGCGATGGACTGCTAATCCATTGTGCTCTGCACGCGTGGGTTCGAATCCCATCCTCGTCGGGGCAGACAGGTTTTAGTCTGTCCTGCTGGGTGGAGAGAGCGTCCCGGGACCAAAAGGTCAAAGGTTAGGGCTCTAAAACAAACAGTGTCAGTGTTAATGTTGTCATGAAATTCATGACTCAGATGTTCATGGAGGAAGGCTGTGATGAGTCAACATCCTGTCCCATGAGGAGATTATAAATGCTTATATTTCATTCTAGTATTGACAAACATATGAAACAAACACAGCAGCAGATCTGGATCACAGTGATCCAGATCCTCAGCTGCTTCTCCTGCAGGGAAACGTCTGAAGGTTTATTGATCCAGCTGAAGTTCGTGGATATTTAAATCTACCGTACAATATCACATATTGTTTTATTAGCTGTACTTGACTGATCACATTTAATGTTTCGGACATTATTCTGACTGGTTATATTTCATGTTTCGGACATTATTCTGACTGGTTATATTTAATGTTTCGGACATTATTCTGACTGGTCACATTTAATGTTTCGGACATTATTCTGACTGGTTATATTTAATGTTTCGGACATTATTCTGACTGGTCACATTTAATGTTTCGGACATTATTCTGACTGGTTATATTTAATGTTTCGGACATTATTCTGACTGGTCACATTTAATGTTTCGGACATTATTCTGACTGGTCACATTTAATGTTTCGGACATTATTCTGACTGGTTATATTTAATTTTTCTGACAATTTTCTCACAACAAATGACATTTTCATTTCATTTTACAAGGTTGAAATGTTTAAAATGTAATCTACACTAAAAGAATGCTGATATTTTTATTCTAAGGTTGAAGTGTTGAAGTGGATTTATTTTTGTTAACTATAATGTAATTACTTTAGTTGACTGTAATCTTTGGCCATTTTAGTCGGTAAATAATTGACTCCATGTAATCAATATGCCATGACTAACATCTGACTAAATTTAAAGGCTATTTTCGCCAAAAGAACTGAAACTATTTAAACTAAATTAAAAATGCTTTGAAAATGTCCAATGTGTGCTTGAGCAAAACACTGAACCCCTCCTGACCTCTGACCTCTGACCTGGCTGAGCGAGCGGTCAGGCGGGAGACGAGGTGGCCGAGTGGTTAAGGCGATGGACTGCTAATCCGTTGTGCTCTGCACGCGTGGGTTCGAATCCCATCCTCGTCGGGGCGGACAGGTTTTAGTCTGTCCTGCTGGGAAGAGAGAGCAGACTGGGGAACATGCTGAGAACCCAGAGGGAACCTTCAGAACCTCTGTCATCCTGGTGTGTTGTGTGTGTGTGTGTGTGTGCAGCAGAAGCTCGTCTCCTCCAGTTAACCAGTCAGATTGAGCAGGCAGAGCAGCAGCTGGCAGCAGAACTCACACTGCTGGAGGAGACCAAGACACACAGACAGGTAACACACACACAGGTAACACAAATGCACAGACATAAACATATGCAGACATATTTACATGTTTGTCACTTTGTGTGTTCCTGTGTGTGTGTGTGTGTGTGTGTGTGTGTCTCTCTCTCTGTCTGTCTGTCTGTGTGTGTGTGTGTGCGTGTGTGTGTCTGTGTGTGTCTGTCTGTCTGTCTGTGTGTGTGTGTGTGTCTCCTCTGCGTCTGTGTGTGTGTGTGTGTGTGTGTATCTCCTCTGTTTGTCTGTGTGTGTGTGTGTGTGTGTGTGTGTGTATGTGTCTCCTCTGCAGCAGGAGGCGCTGTCTCGTCTCCTCAGTAAACTCTCCCTGCTGGAGGAGCTGAGCGGAGAGACAGACGAGACCCACAGACAGATCAACAGACAGACAGAGGAGAGCAGGAAGACAGAGGGAGAGACAGAACTGCTACAGACACAGCTACAGACGCTGGAGCCCAGAGACCCCAAACATGTCAGTACTTTAAATTATTAATACACAACTACAGACACAACTACTGACCCCAAACATGTCAGTACTTTGAATTATAAATACACAACTACAGACACAACTACAGACCCCAAACATGTCAGTACTTTAAATTATTAATACACAACTACAGACACAACTACTGACCCCAAACATGTCAGTACTTTGAATTATAAATACACAACTACAGACACAACTACTGACCCCAAACATGTCAGTACTTTGAATTATAAATACACAACTACAGACACAACTACTGACCCCAAACATGTCAGTACTTTGAATTATAAATACACAACTACAGACACAACTACTGACCCCAAACATGTCAGTACTTTGAATTATAAATACACAACTACAGACACAACTACTGACCCCAAACATGTCAGTACATTATATTATTAATACACAACTACAGACAGATTTGTGCTGCAGCAAGTATAAACACATCACAACATAAAACGGTGACTCGCACATCTGCATAAGAGTTTATTCAAGATCCATAAAAACAGTGTCCATCAAGTCCATGTGGTTTACAATAATATATAATATCATCAATATCAATATATAATATCATCAGTATCAATATATAATATCATCAATATCTATATATAATATCATCAATATATAATATCATATACATCAACAGTCCCGACAAGACTGAACTGTCATCAGCATCACAGCAGCAGTAAACTCAGTGACATCATCACCTTCTCCAGTATAATATTCAGTACATCAACATTAACCATACAACAGTATCAGTGCATTATCGTCATCAATCAAGATGATCAGATTGAAAAAGAATCAGTGAGCGGGCAGCCTGAGCTAACGTTTACGTTTACTAAAGTGCTAAAATGGACAAGAGAGCTGCAGAGAAATGAAGAAGAAGAAGAAGGGTGTGAGGTATTTTGATGCCGTCCAGCTGGCAGAGGATCGTACGGAGAGACTCCCGCACACTGTCTATACTTGCAATTAAAAGATTTTATTGAAAAATAGCAACGTTTCGGTTCGGAGATCTTATTGTTTCCTGGAGTTGGCAGTCGATAACGCAAATGCAGGAGGAAGACTGCGAAGCCGACGGATGAGGAAGAGAGGAAGATGATGCCGGGTGAGTTGGCACTAGCAGAGGATGAGAGCGTGAGCACATCTGATACAAACACCGAGGACGATATGAAGGTTCATAGCGTCATCGTGGATACAGCCGCAGAGCATCAGTCAGCGCTTTGAACGGAACGGGAAGCTACGCTCAAATTTTGGCCTTCTTGACCCACAAAACTCCACGGCACTGAGATGTGACAGCAGAGCTACTGGGACGGGTTCAACTTATTTTGGATGAATATGAGTTTAGAACCTGCACAGAAGACACAGAGGATGGAAAGGGACCAACAGAGGAGTCATGCTCATCATGTAAGAAATGACTAACCTGTTGCTGTCAGATCCTTCATCGATACTGACGTTCACCACCTCATCGGCTTGGGAAGTTCTTCTTCACACAAATGGCTTGCAGGAGAATTTTCTCGACCTTGACATTTATCAAAAACCGATTGAGGAGTTCGACTTCTTCCTGCTGATGACAAGTTGGAAAAGAACAATTTGATGTTTTTAGACCCAGATGAGTTACTGACAGACTTCTGAGGCGTCTTCTGACGACATGAGGTAGGACACGCATCTGTTCTGTTCTGTTCTGTTCTGTTCTTTGCTGCTGGCTTCAGGCCGCCATGCCATTATCCTGCTGTTGGCCACTGCACCACACATTTGCCTGTGTGTGTGTGTGTGTGTGTGTGTATGTGTCAGAGAAGTGACAATATGTTTTAAGTTCACTTTGCACGTGTTGCTTTTGTCTCACCTGCTGTGGTGTTGTTTGCAGTTTTTGTCTGGCCAGCTGCATCTGCTGTGATGCTTCATTTCAGGCCTAATATTTGTGAAATATTGTGTTTGAATGGTTGCTGACTCTTTGGACTGGGTAATTATCAGGTCTTCTGTAATCTGTAAGTGCACCTGTTTGGGTGCCATCTTTACGTATGGGCATATAGATGTAATTTAATCTAAGCTACTCATGTATCTTTTTTTCTTTTTTTTTGGTGAAAACCTGTAACTGCGCCTGTTTTAGTGCTGACATTAGCCTAAGTGTGAAAATTGGGTCGTCAGGGGCTGAAAATGTATCATCATCATCATCATCATCATCATCATCATCATCATCATCATCATCATCATTATTATCTGATCACAAAATGAAGTGATATTACCCGAATCTACTTTTGTTTGTTCATAGATGGAAGGAATAGAAGGAATGTTGGACTAGGTTTTCAGGAAGTAAGAGAGTGGTGCGCAGCAGGAAGCAACAAGGAGAGAAGATGAAAACGACCTTTGGAAGGAGTGTTGGAGCGAGGCAGATCAGGAACCAGCCTGACTCTTTACAGGGGAATTAGCTCAAATGGTAGAGCGCTCGCTTAGCATGCGAGAGGTAGCGGGATCGATGCCCGCATTCTCCATAGCCTTTAGTTTCCTCTGTTAAGGCTTGGATATGCTTCGTCAGAAGTGCTTCTGAGACCCGCCCGAAACAAACTTCTGAAAGTCCTGGGACTTCATTTATAAAACTCTGCGTGGATTCCACACTAAAAGGTTACATGCGCACAAAAGAGGAAAAGTATGTATGTACAAAAATAATTGGATTTATAAAACGCACACCTGCACGCAATTTCCCCTTCATAAATCACAATCCACACAAGCACAAGCCTCAGGCTCCGCCCCTTAACTCCCACAATTAACCATAGATGGTCAATGAAGCGCCCTGAATGAATGCTGATGTGTAAATATGTTTGTCATTCCATTCTCTGTGTGAGACGGAAAAGAGAAATGTCCCCGGTGGCCTCAGTTCGGGCGTCACCAACCAGAAAAAGTTTGTTGAGTGGCAAAATGTCGATGCTGCGACTGACCCGGGTATCGTAAATGTGCCTTTTGTTTTTGGAAAGAGTGAACGTAACCACGCACTCAACATTTCGCATTAATTCGATGTGAATAAAAAACGCATAGACAAGTTCTGTATTCTTGTTTTCTGACTCGGGGGATCAGACAGTGTGAGGCCGCGGTGAAGAGGAGGCTGTAGAGGACGCTGCGCCTGGCACCGGCGTCTCCAATGCGCATCATAACGCATCATTATTTATTACCTTGAGACATCCAGTCCAATTGCCTAACACCTTGAATTTCTCGGATTTAATTGTGACAAACTGGGTCTCTGCTAAAAGACTGTAATGCACTTACTTAGACTAATTCACACCATGTCAGCCTATAATGACATATAGATGCTTTTTAGACAAATGATCGGCTTTCAAACTAAAGCAACAAAGACGCTATTTAGTTGTAGCCTAGACTTCTTCTGACAATGTTATTATTAGAGGGGTTTCTAAGTTGATGTGGAGTCGGCCTGGAAATTAACTGAGTGTAAAGGCCATTTTTTGCTTTATTTTACTGCTTTGCCATGTCAGTCGCCGTTTCCCACTGTCTCCAAAATGTGCGCACGCATGGGTCAAAGTTTCCATGGCGGTGCGCACATTTTCATGCAAAGTTTGTTTTTATAAATCAGAAAATCTGCGTGAAAAGTGGCGCACGCAATTTTCAGGCGAGCACGCAATGTTTTATACATGAGGCCCCTGAACCTTCATGGTTTTTCAGAGCATTAGGATATGTAGGAGGTGCTGCTGGCTGTCCGTCAAACAAGAGGGCGGGGTAGTAAACAGGAACTACCTAGTCATTATTTGTGGCGCACCGCCACAATATCGACACAGGCCGCCACAAAATGAATAGTTGGTCAGTATATAGAAATTGATCTGAAGTGATCTGTAACGCTGCGCATCATGTAATGCTCTCTGTCTTCCCCATCCGCTTGTGTGAGAAGCACCAGCAGACCAGCAGACCTGTAGATTTGCACTCACTGTGAAACCCTCTCAGAACAGAGTATAAAACAAGCTTCAGTTGTGTTCCTGACCAGAGGAGGTAATGTGTGAATTCAAGAACTAAACAAGCTGGATGGACAAACTACCATGAATGTGAGTGAGAGGTGTGAAGTGGTCAGGCACTAGAATCCATGGGCGTTGCAGTGTTTGTCTGCAGCTCGCTACTTCACACCTCCCATTCACATCTACAGAAAGTGGTCCAGGAAGTGTCCAGGCAGGTCGGTTTTACTTTTCCATCCAGACAGCGGTCAGTGTCAGGAGACGAGGTGGCCGAGTGGTTAAGGCGATGGACTGCTAATCCATTGTGCTCTGCACGCGTGGGTTCGAATCCCATCCTCGTCGGAACTGTTAGACTTTAGTCTGGCCCAGTGTTGGCAAGGTTTTGTCCCACAAACATCCAATATGTCCTTGACCAAAATACCAAACTCTGCGCTGTCTGTGACCTCTGACCCCTCTGCTGAAATGTGTGGGGAGAAAGTGATTTTTAAATGTAGACGGTAATATGAGTAAATGCAACTGAAGATTCTGATTTTCTTCAAATGATGAAAAACTTGATATGAGCTTTGTCAAACTACAAGGTCATACAACCTGTATTACTGAAAATTACCAAATGAAGGGCAGTTGTATCCATGTTTAATGGTTTGAATGAAAAGTGAATTAATTCCAGGCCAGTTTATCACACTCAAAAGTGACGTGTAAAATGCCGGTAAATTGTGCATTAAACCGAGCATTTTTATGTGATTTTTCTTGGTCTGTACACCTACCAATTGTTTTTATTTTTTCAAAAGTGGCAAATTTAGTGCTTTTCATTTTAAAAGCCAAATTTCTGAACTGGAACTGTTCTCTCTCCTGATGCAGCTCTTTTCCACATCACACCTCCCATTCACATCTGTGGAAACCTGTCTATCCAGCTGTGAGGAGGAAGGATCTATTCTTGAATGAAACTCATGTCCTCCTCTTCTCAAGTCAACACAGCCAGCTCACAGAGGAGAGTAAAACCAGTGGAGAATGCGGGCATCGATCCCGCTACCTCTCACATGCTAAGCGAGCGCTCTACCATTTGAGCTCCTCCTCCCTCCTCCTCCCTCCTATCCAACCAAAGTTTATTCTTGTCTCCTCCCTCCTTCCCCTCCATGCTCCTATTTCAGAGAGGAGATTCATGTTTCTGAAGGAGGTGGTTCATGTGGGGGAAGAGAACCTCTGCTGCTCAGGGTTCCTATATACATTTTTACTTTTTCTAGACCTTTGTTTCTTGACTTGAAGATTTTGTTCAGTGTTCAATATGATGTCCGATTGTGGCTGGACAATATGACTGACAACTACATAAAACACATAATCATATACGTATCAGATCTGAACAACCTTTTCTGTACTTTTCCAGGACTTTTCCAGAAAACAATCTAATCATGGTTCCAGACTTCTGTAGGATCCCTGGCTTCTTTTCAGGCACTTCAGTGTATCAATGTTGAAGAAATCTGCAGACAAACAGTGAAACACCCATTGATTGTGATGATTGGCCACTTCACACCTCTCATTCACATCAATGGCAGTTTGTCCATTCAGCTGGGTGTACAAGGCTCACTCTGTTTTTAATTCACTCACTACCTCCTCTGGTCAAGAACACAACTAACCCAGAGGAGACTAAAGGTTATGGAGAATGCGGGCATCGATCCCGCTACCTCTCACATGCTAAGCGAGCGCTCTACCATTTGAGCTAATTCCCCAGTACAGAGGCAGGCTGGTTCCTGATCTGCCTCCCACCAACACTCCTTCCAAAGGTCGTTTTCATCTCCTCCTCTCCTTGTTGCTTCCTACTCAGCACCACTCTCTTACTTTCTGAAAACCTAGTCCTTTCACATATTGTGATATTGTGATAATCTTCAAATCAAGTCAAGAAATGAAGGTCTAGAAAAAGTCTTTAGATCAGAACAGGAACATATATAGGAACCCAGAGCAGCAGAGGTTCTCCTCCCCCACATGAACCACCTCCTTCAGAAACATGAATCTCCTCTCTGAAATAGGAGCATGGAGGGGAAGGAGGGAGGAGACAAGAATAAACTTTGGTTGGATAGGAAGGAGGAGGAGGGAGGAGGAGCTAGATGAGAACAGACCAGCTGGGTGCTGTACAGGGGAATTAGCTCAAATGGTAGAGCGCTCGCTTAGCATGTGAGAGGTAGCGGGATCGATGCCCGCATTCTCCAAAGCCTTTAGTTTCCTCTGTGTTACTTGTGTTCTTGACCAGAGGAGATAATGGGTGAATTTAATAATGGAGTGAGCCTTCCTGCACCCAGCTGGATAGACCAGTTTCCATAGACTAAAGTTTAAAAGGATATTATACATTACACATTACGATTGTTCAAAAACTGGCCGTGTATTAATTAACTTTTCATTCAAACCAATAAACATGCGGATACAACTGCCCTTCATTTGGTAATTCTCAGTAATTTCCAGTCCAGGTTGTATAGTTTGACAAATCTCATACTCAGTGCTGGAAATGGGCCGGAACGAACCTCAACAGTGTTCAGGGAGTGAAATGCAAGGGGGGATGGAGTTCCGCCTCAGAATAATCTAAACTTTGTTTATTTGTCTGATTATTGAATTTATAAAGCAATTCTAAATTCAGACCAGATGATTGATTGAAACGTTTCGTTATCCAGCTCAGAGGTTTCATCAAAAATCAGGAAGAATTTTCTCAATGCCGAAAATCAAGGTAAATCACATTAATCTTTAATCTCAAACACAGAAATGCGAGCATCTCCGAGATCGTTAAACTGTTGCATAGAATTATTTTTCCTTTGCTAAAAACATGAAACAGTGGTTCAAAACCATCATCTCTAATGGAGATGATGCCTTCACAACAGCAATAATTTTATATGAAACGTGTGCAACATAGTAACGATCTCAGAGACACAGAGTGTCTGTGTTTGATATTAAAATTATTGTGAGTTATTTTACAATCTTTCCGGAACCCGAGTTCGAGTGAATCTTTGCAGCTCAATGTTTTGTCCGCTGAATTTAACCCAAATTTAAGAAACCAAGCGAGAGCCTCTTATGTTTGACTGGTTTACAAGGCAGCGTAACTCAAATGTGCTGCTGGCAGCTGGCAGGCAGCGGCTTCCCTCAGCCTGACACTCCGGCCAACACACACAACTCGGAAATGTAAGGAAATGCAAGTCTAAATCTCCCTCTGCAATGTAATATCACACTCCAGCCTCTTTCTCTTTCTCATAACTTGCATAAGTCAATAACTGGAGCCTTGTATCTCCATTCTGAAGTGAAGAGGTAGATAGATAGTTTAACAGGTGTGTGTGTGCGTGTGTGCGTGTATCCATGCACATCAGTGGATAGCCCAAAAGGTGCTAGTGATTTAATGAGAAAAAGTATCACTGAACTGGCAGATTCACTTCACAAAATGTATTCAGAGAAATTGTGAATTTTCTGAAACAGAGGTCAATAGGCTGAGCTTCATCTTATCTGTCTACTTCACAGTGATGTCTGATGTGGCCTAAAAGTAAAAAAGGCAATATTCATAAAGCCTCTTAAAGAAGTAGGGTAGGAGTGTGAAAAGGTTTCTTTATGATATAGAATAAAGAAGATCACCAAGGAGTCTGTAAGAATAGATTAGGTATCCTACTTTGAGATTATCTGTGAAAACAAGCCCAGTGTTCAAAACATTTACTCACCATATTATCAACTACATTTAAAAATCAGTGTCTCCCCACACACTAAAATTCACGTTTCAGCTGAGGGGTCAGAGGTCATCCTGGGGTTTGGTATTTTTCTGAAGAACACATTGGACGTTTATGAGACCAAACCTTCCCATAGCAGGCCAGACTAAAATCTAATTCTTCCGACGAGGATGGGATTCGAACCCACGCGTGCAGAGCACAATGGATTAGCAGTCCATCGCCTTAACCACTCGGCCACCTCGTCTCCTGACACTTCTCTCTGGACACTTCCTGGATCACTTTCCATAGATGTGAATGGGAGGTGTGAGGTGAACGATGACTAAAAACAAAGGAGGTTGTGTTCACCAGGAAAAAGATTACAAATGTATACATGAACATCAGTTTAAAGGGATGTTTAGCTGTGGTAAATTGGTTGAATTTCAAGTAAAAGTGATTGGTTGTGTCCCAGCTCTCAATATTTGAAGTTACGAAAGGGAAAATTACTTGTAGTATTATCTGATCACAGAATGAATGATATTAGTCGGATCTACTTTTCTTTGTTCATAGATGTTAGAAGGAATGTTGGACTAGGTTTTCAGAAAGTAAGAGAGTGGTGCTGAGTAGGAAGCAACAAGGAGGGGAAGAGATGAAAACGATCTTTGTAAGGAGTGTTGGTGGGAGGCAGATCAGGAACCAGCCTGCCTCTGTGCAGGGGAATTAGCTCAAATGGTAGAGCGCTCGCTTAGCATGCGAGAAGTAGCGGGATCGATGCCCGCATTCTCCATAGCCTTTAGTCTCCTCTGGGTTAGTTGTGTTCTCGACCAGAGGAGGTAATGAGTGAATTCAAGAACTAAATGATCCTTCCTGCACCCAGCTGAATAGATGAGTTTCCGAGCAACGTCACATAAAGTGTGCGCGCGCATCTCAGGGGCAGAAAAGCTACCGGTAGCCACTCAGTTCACCTTAGTTAGTTAGTAATCTGATTTCCAAGAAGCGATAGCATTTTAGTTTAGTAAGTGCATGGCCATATATTTTAACATCATGCCTCACAGTTGCTAGTTGCTAGTTGCTAGTTGCAGTTGCACCCTAGACTGGAAAGAATAAAAGCAACCCCTGAAATCCACAGTTACAGTAGGGTCCAGCTGCAGCCCCGGACTGGCTACCGTTAACGTTAATGGGTAAAGGCTGTTGCGTCCGCATTTAGATCGGAGGTCGGTAGTTGAACTTCCGTCCTCCGATCTAAATGCGTTCCAGAGTCTTCTCGGGAAAACACGGACGCAACAGCCTTTACCCATTAACGTTAACGGTAGCTATCTGACAGCTCTAGTAACATTAGCAGGCTAGTTCATACTAGCAAAGACTTCCATAACCCCTCTCCCTAACTTCGCCTAGCCTAGCCAGGGGCTTCTCAGGGTCTGCAGCTGAGTGCTATTGGAGTAGCAGTCCAGCTAACTCAGTTCGCTAGCTTCATAGTCCCTGGTCGACACTTACCGGCCATACATGTACAATCTGTTGTCAGGATGTCGCCTTTTTCAGTATTCACACTTTGACGCTGGCTGGGCTCTTAACACACAAAACTCACCAGAGATGTAATGTCTAATTTGTTGCACATGCCTACATGTGTGAAATGTGAATTTACAGCATCGAGAGATTTGTATGCTCGGAGACTGTCTTTTGTATATGCTATGCTTTTCATATAGCTACATGTCTGGCCATTGGATCGGTGGCCACTTGGCCATGTCTACAAGCCATTCATCAACTGGACTGAATAAGGGTCCGGCAGTCGTTCACCAGTACTTAAAACAAGTTTTTCTAAATAATCTGTGCAATCGGAGTCTGACAAATTAGCCAGGTACGCCATTGTTGTCCGTTTGTTTGCTGTTACCAGTGCGAAAATGACAGCCAAGTTGCTATAGCTACGATAGCCACAGCAGCTTTTCTGCCCCTGAGCTGCGCGCGCATCCTCGACTGTTTGTAAACGGGAAACTCATCTATGGACAAACTGCCATAAATGTGAATGAGGCTGCGGCCACAATAGGTGCGTTTCCATCAAGCCACTTTATGCAGATTTTGAAGTTTCAAATGGGAATAAGCTAAATGGAAACAGCAAATTTCGAAAAAACTCCCCAAATATCGCAAAAAAGTTTTTACGTTTGCTTGAGGTGGATTGATTTGTTTGTCGATAAAGCGGTTTTTCGAAAAACGGCGTTGCAAAAGTGTTTTGTGAATTAATAATGATGTAGAGTTTCCTTAACGCTGTTCTGCAGCTGGCAGCTTGTCCAGTCTGCTGCAATGCGTTCTGCTGGAGGAACCGGTGGACCGACCGGCCCAAAGACCGGCCTGATGATCCTGCAGCAGATCAAATGTTGTTCTGGATCCCAAAGTCTTGCACCCAAAGGCTCTTAGTCTGTAAAATGCCTTTGCACGGTGACTCCCAGAACTGTTTTGTGCGTCTCTTTTCCCAGATATATGGCGACCATCGTAGAATGGCATTTCTCCTATGATATTGGCCGTAATATTTACTCATCGCCGCCAGAAAGAAAGAAATTATTACTTCTCCTATGGCAAGTAACTCTTGGAAAGCTCTCTCCATCTGTGATCTTGTCTCATCCCCCACACACAAACCTACTTATTCGCTTAACAGCCGTTAATGGAAACACACCACATTCGAATTTTAAGATTAAGTTTAGAATTTGCGCAAAACTTGAATGGAAACATAACTACTGATCCATCGGAAAACAGACAGAATTTATTGACGGACATATTTCTGTCCTTTGGGCTGTTTTGGAACGTCAACAAGGTGGGAGAGGCAGATATATAGCTTTGCTCATAACAGTATTACAAGAAAAAATCAGAAACAGACTATACAGTATAAGTTAAATAAGAAACTGACCTACAGTCATCCCATCATTATACCAGGCTTTCTCCGTTTTATTTTTATTTTGGTCGTACGATTGTTTCTGTGATTGCAGCTATTTTTTCCAAAACAAACGTAGGAATGACTCTGATTAGCTAAACGGATGTTGACGACTGACGCATCATCAGCCCTGTCCGGACAATGGACAGCTCTCATTGAAAATGAATTGAAATAAACGGAGACGGACAGACACAACGGATCAGTGTGGCCGCGGCCTGAGAGGTGTGAAGTGGATCAATGGGTGTTTCAGTGTTTGACTGCAGATTTCTTCAACATTGACACATTGAACTGCCTGAAAAGAAGCCAGTGATCCTACAGAGGTCTGATGATTAGATGTTTTTCTGGTTTTGGGAATTGCAAAAAGTCCTTGAAAAGTGTGGAAGAATGTTGTTCAGTGCTGGTACACAATTACATATTTTATGCAGTTGTAACCTTTGTAATTTCACATATTGTGATATTGTGGTAATCTTCAAATTAAGTCAAGAAATGAAGGTCTACAAAAAGTCTTTAAATCAGAACTGGAACATATATAGGAACCCAGAACAGCAGAGGTTCTCTTCCCCCACATGAACCACCTCCTTCAGAAACATGAATCTCCTCTCTGAAATAGGAGCATGGAGGGGAAGGAGGGAGGAGACAAGAATGAACTTTGGTTGGATAGGAGGGAGGAGGAGCTAGATGAGAACAGACCAGCTGGCTGTTCCACAGGGGAATTAGCTCAAATGGTAGAGCGCTCGCTTAGCATGTGAGAGGTAGCGGGATCGATGCCCGCATTCTCCACTGCTTTTACTCTCCTCTGAGCTGGCTGTGTTGACTTGAGAAGAGTAAGACATAAGTGTCGTTCAAGAATAGACCCTTCCTCCACACAGCTGGACAGGTTTCCACAGACGTCAGTTTAAAGGGATGTTACACATTTCGCTTTACAATTGATCTTAAACTGATCTTAAACTGGAATTAATTCACTTTTCATTCAAACCATTAAACATGTGGATACAACCGCCCGTCATTTTCTAATTCTCAATCACTTCCAGGCCAGGTTTTATAGTTTGACACAGGGGTCGCGTTAACCGAATATTTTCCGTCATTGACGGAATTTTTTTAACAATGACAGAAAAATCTGAAGGCCGTCCGTCATTTTGACAGATTACACTGAGGGCGATCTACCCTAACGTTAAGTAATTCACACGCAACACTGTCAATAACCACATGTAGACCGCGTGTAGTAGACCCCCCTGTCCAGTTGGTGGCGAGTGTGCATACTAATTAGCTATTGTTTACTCATCTTGTGTTTGATCTCACTCTCCTTGGAGCACGTCAGTGACCACTACGGGTCACAGGGGTGCAGCTCCGCGCCCCTCTGTGACCACTACGGGTCACAGAGGGGTGCAGCTCCGCGCCCCTGGTGCAGAAGGAGCGCATGCTGCGGGATTTCCTCCCGGTGAAGCGAGTGCTTGCAGGATCGGGAAATCCCACGTTCAGAGAGTCTTGCCGACTTCTGATCACTTCCCTGGGAGAAATTCAACTTCAAAACTCTGGCTGAAGTGGCGCTGGTAATTCCAGTCTCCAGTGTGGCAGCAGAGCGGGTTCAGCCTTCAGAACAAAATTAAAACGGCCATGACAAGACGTCTGTCCGAGGCAAAGACGCAAAACCTAATGACAATCGCCTCTGCAGCAATCTCCCTTGATGCATTTCATTACGCTCAAGCGAGCACCCAGTTTAAGTCCATGAGGACCAGGAGGAAGGTTTGAGTTCAGGCTAGGCTACAGCAGGTCAATTGAGTTCAATTTAATTTCTTGTAAATGGTTTGTTAATATTTTAATTGTAATTGTCTAATTCTGTAAAATTGCATCGTTCATATTTGCCTGTTTAGGATGGTCGGTGTCTCCGTTTGTTCATCTTTTCTCTCTTACTAGTGCAGTGCCGCTGCTGCACAGAGCGCTGTTCGCTTGTTTATTCAAAGTTTATTAATATTGAACATGTCGCGTGTCCAAATTGCACCAAATCCAACACTGCACGTCCTTGGGTCCCCAGCAATACACCCGCCAAGTGTGAAGTAGATCGGACGAACGGTTCTCGAGATATGCGACGGACAGACAGACAGACAGACGGACAGACAGACAGACAGACAGACAGACAGACAGAGAGACAGACAGACAGAGATTCCTTGCTTTATAGTAGCCTATGATAAATGCATAATCTAAGTTTTTCTTCTGTATATTAAATGTTATTGTGATTGATTTTTTTTGAAAATTAAATGCTATTAAATAGGCTATGTCTCATTATCATTAAAAAAATTTAAATTAAAATGGCGGGTAATAATAGATTATGACGGAATTTTTACGACCCTGTCCGTCAAAACGACGGACAACGAGAAAGTCTAACGCAAACACTGGTGTGACAAACTTCATACCAAGTTTTTTTCATCATTTGAAGAAAATCTGAATCTTGACTCCATATTACCGACTATATTTCAAAACTAGTTTCTCTCAACACACAAAAACCCTCATTTCAGCAGAGGGGTCAGAGGTCACAGTATTATACTAAGGACACGTTTGGTGTTTGTGAGACCAAACCTTCCCACCCAGCAGGCCAAACTAAAGGTGAGCTGTTCCGACGAGGATGGGATTCGAACCCACGCGTGCAGAGCACAATGGATTAGCAGTCCATCGCCTTAACCACTCGGCCACCTCGTCTCCTGACGCTGACTGCTCTGTGGATGGAAAAGTAAAACACTCCAGCCTGGACCCTTTCTGGATCACTTTCTGTAGATGTGAATGGGAGGTGAACTATGACTAAAAACAAAGGAGGTTGTGTTCACCAAGAAAAAGACTACTTAGACAGTTTAAAAGTAATTTTAAAGGGATGTTTAGCTGTGGTAAATTGGTTGAATTTCTAGTAGAAGTGATTTGTTTTGTCCCAGCTCCCAATATTTGAAGTTACGAAAAGGAAAATTACTTGTTGAGTAGTATTATCTGATCACAAAATGAAGTAATATTACCCGAATCTACTTTTGTTTGTTCATAGATGGAAGGAATAGAAGGAATGTTGGACTAGGTTTTCAGGAAGTAAGAGAGTGGTGCTGAGCAGGAAGCAACAAGGAGAGGAGATGAAAACGACCTTTGGAAGGAGTGTTGGAGGGAGGCAGATCAGGAACCAATCTGACTCTGTAGAGGGGAATTAGCTCAAATGGTAGAGCGCTCGCTTAGCATGTGAGAGGTAGCGGGATCGATGCCCGCATTCTCCACTGCTTTTACTCTCCTCTGAGCTGGCTGTGTTGACTTGAGAAGAGTAAGATATAAGTGTCGTTCAAGAATAGACCCTTCCTCCACACAGCTGGACAGGTTTCCACAGACATCAGTTTAAAGGGATATTAAACATTTCACTTTACAATTGATCTTAAACTGAGCTTAAACTGGAATTAATTCACTTTTCATTCAAACCATTAAACATGTGGATACAACCGCCCGTCATTTTCTAATTCTCAGTCACTTCCAGGCCAGGTTTTATAGTTTGACACAGGGGTCGCGTTAACCGAATATTTTCCGTCATTGACGGAATTTTTTTAACAATGACAGAAAAATCTGAAGGCCGTCCGTCATTTTGACAGATTACACTGAGGGCGATCTACCCTAACGTTAAGTAATTCACACGCAACACTGTCAATAACCACATGTAGACCGCGTGTAGTAGACCCCCCTGTCCAGTTGGTGGCGAGTGTGCATACTAATTAGCTATTGTTTACTCATCTTGTGTTTGATCTCACTCTCCTTGGAGCACATCAGTGACCACTACGGGTCACAGGGGTGCAGCTCCGCGCCCCTCTGTGACCACTACGGGTCACAGAGGGGTGCAGCTCCGCGCCCCTGGTGCAGAAGGAGCGCATGCTGCGGGATTTCCTCCCGGTGAAGCGAGTGCTTGCAGGATCGGGAAATCCCACGTTCAGAGAGTCTTGCCGACTTCTGATCACTTCCCTTGGAGAAATTCAACTTCAAAACTCTGGCTGAAGTGGCGCTGGTAATTCCAGTCTCCAGTGTGGCAGCAGAGCGGGTTCAGCCTTCAGAACAAAATTAAAACGGCCATGACAAGACGTCTGTCCGAGGCAAAGACGCAAAACCTAATGACAATCGCCTCTGCAGCAATCTCCCTTGATGCATTTCATTACGCTCAAGCGAGCACCCAGTTTAAGTCCATGAGGACCAGGAGGAAGGTTTGAGTTCAGGCTAGGCTACAGCAGGTCAATTGAGTTCAATTTAATTTCTTGTAAATGGTTTGTTAATATTTTAATTGTAATTGTCTAATTCTGTAAAATTGCATCGTTCATATTTGCCTGTTTAGGACGGTCGGTGTCTCCGTTTGTTCATCTTTTCTCTCTTACTAGTGCAGTGCCGCTGCTGCACAGAGCGCTGTTCGCTTGTTTATTCAAAGTTTATTAATATTGAACATATCGCGTGTCCAAATTGCACCAAATCCGACACTGCACGTCCTTGGGTCCCCAGCAATACACCCGCCAAGTGTGAAGTAGATCGGACGAACGGTTCTTGAGATATGCGACAGACAGACAGACGGACAGACAGACAGACAGACAGAGAGACAGACAGACAGACAGACAGACAGACATTCCTTGCTTTATAGTAGCCTATGATAATAAATGCATAATCTAAGTTTGTTCTTCTGTATATTAAATGTTATTGTGATCGATTGTTTTTGAAAATTAAATGCTATTAAATAGGCTATGTCTCATTATCATTAAAAAAATTAAAATTAAAATGACGGGTAATACTGTAATAGATTATGACAGAATTTTTACGACCCTGTCCGTCAAAATGACGGACAACGAGAAAGTCTAACGCAACCACTGGTTTGACAAACTTCATACCAAGTTTTTTTCATCATTTGAAGAAAATCTGAATCTTGACTCACCATATTACCGACTACATTTAAAAACTAGTTTCTCTCAACACACAAAAACCCTCATTTCAGCAGAGGGGTCAGAGGTCACAGTATTATACTAAGGACACGTTTGGTGTTTGTGAGACCAAACCTTCCCACCCAGCAGGCCAAACTAAAGGTGAGCTGTTCCGACGAGGATGGGATTCGAACCCACGCGTGCAGAGCACAATGGATTAGCAGTCCATCGCCTTAACCACTCGGCCACCTCGTCTCCTGACACTGACTGCTCTGTGGATGGAAAAGTAAAACACTCCAGCCTGGACCCTTTCTGGATCACTTTCTGTAGATGTGAATGGGAGGTGAACTATGACTAAAAACAAAGGAGGTTGTGTTCACCAGGAAAAAGACTACTTAGACAGTTTAGAAGTAATTTTAAAGGGATGTTTAGCTGTGGTAAATTGGTTGAATTTCTAGTAGAAGTGATTTGTTTTGTCCCAGCTCCCAATATTTGAAGTTACGAAAAGGAAAATTACTTGTTGAGTAGTATTATCTGATCACAAAATGAAGTGATATTACCCGAATCTACTTTTGTTTGTTCATAGATGGAAGAAATAGAAGGAATGTTGGACTAGGTTTTCAGGAAGTAAGAGAGTGGTGCGCAGCAGGAAGCAACAAGGAGAGAAGATGAAAACGACCTTTGGAAGGAGTGTTGGAGGGAGGCAGATCAGGAACCAGCCTGAGTCTGTACTGGGGAATTAGCTCAAATGGTAGAGCGCTCGCTTAGCATGTGAGAGGTAGCGGGATCGATGCCCGCATTCTCCATAACCTTTATCTTCCTCTGGGTTAGTTGTGTTCTTGACCAGAGGAGGTAGTGAGTGAATTCAGAAACAGAGTGAGCCTTGTACACCCAGCTGAATGCACAAACTGCCATTGATGTGAATAGGTGTGAAGTGGCTAATCACCAGAATCAGTGAGTGTTTGTCTGCGGCTCATTACGACTTTACCACATTGAAGTGCCTGACAAGAAGCCAGGGATCCTACAGAAGTCTGGAAACTAATTATTTTGTTTCCTGGTTTTGGGAATTGCAGGACAAAGTTGTTCCGTTCTGATACACAGATGTTTACATGTTTTATGTAGTTGTCGACCCTCTTTAATTTCACATATTGTGATATTAGCTGTAGTGTAGAATAATGTTCAGTTATACAGTGATATGGTCTAGTTGACAGTCATATTGTCCAGCCACTAACAGACATCATACTGAACAAAATCTTCAAATCAAGTCAAGGTCTTGAAAAACGTCTTGCATTTCGAACTGGAAAATATATATGAACCCGGAGCAGCAGAGGTTCTCTTCCCCCACATGAACCACCTCTCTGAAATAGGAGCATGGAGGGGAAGGAGGGAGGAGACAAGAATAAACTTTGGTTGGATAGGAGGGAGGGAGGAGGAGGGAGGAGGACCTAGATGAGAACAGACCAGCTGGTTGCTGTACAGGGGAATTAGCTCAAATGGTAGAGCGCTCGCTTAGCATGTGAGAGGTAGCGGGATCGATGCCCGCATTCTCCACTGGTTTTACTTTCCTCTGTGAGCTGGCTGTGTTGACTTGAGAAGAGGAGGACATGAGTTTCGTTCAAGAATAGACCCTTCCTCCACACAGCTGGATGGACAGGTTTCCATAGATGTGAATGGGAGGTGTGAAGTGGAAAAGAGCTGCATCAAGAGAGAGAACAGTTCCACAAGTTAAGAAATTTGGATTTTAAAATGCAATGTACAAAATTTGGTAACAAATGCATTGCGGTGCACAGACCAAGAAAAACCATATCAAAAAACTCAGTGAAGTGATTCATTCCATTGTATATGGAGTGAAACTAGCTGTGAAATAGAAATTTGCTAGTGGATGTGTTTTCTCAGATGATGCCATTCACACAATACTGGCAATACCATTAAATTCTACTGTTGTCGTTTCCTGGAAATTACGTTCAACCTCCGGAGTCGCTGCAGTTTGAAAACACGGCGGCTGATCTCTCTGTCCGCCCGACTCCCAGGATCTCTCTTATCTCTCCGTCTGTCCAATTCAACATTTTCCTCATAAAAGTAAAGCTGCAGCCCGTTGTCAAGTGGTTTGGATTTCCTCCTACAGTTGGACAGCAGAGCGTCCGAACGTGTTGCTGCTCTGCCGTTAATGTTAACGGCATTGTTCACACAGATGGTCGATACAGAACTTTACTAGTAACGTTACAACGTCTTGAAACCGGCAGAACTAATTTACTGGCTTTTCAACACCGGCTCCGATTCACACATGAAACCTGCCGATACATTTACAGAACAGGCTGCATGTGTGAACGGGGCTGCTGTCACCACTGGCAGGACTTATCCCCAATTCTCAGTTTTTAACTTTGCAAAAGGGGGAAATTAGTTATTGAAAATTATGATGTGGAGCATAGAATGTACTTCTCATTGTTTATAGATGTTAGAAATATGTCAGAAGTATTTTGGACATTAAGTTGTAAACTTTAGAGGAAGTAAGAGAGTGGTGCTGACAGGAAGGGTAGAGAGGTTAAAAATAGGGACAAGGAGGGGAAGACATGTGAAGACACTTTGGAAGGAGAAGGGAGGGGGTTCAGGTCAGGTCAGGTCAGAAGAAACCAGACCTTGAAGTCAGAGGGGAATTAGCTCAAATGGTAGAGCGCTCGCTTAGCATGCGAGAGGTAGCGGGATCGATGCCCGCATTCTCCACTGGTTTTACTCTCCTGAGCTGGCTCTGTTGACTTGAGAAGAGTAGGAAATGAGTTTCGTTCAAGAATAGACCCTTCACATCTTTACATCCTCCACACAGCTGGATAGACCGGTTCCCATAGATGTGAATGGGAGAAGTGAAGTGGAAAACTTCATCAAGAGATTGAACAATACCAAGTTAGGCAATTTGGCTTTTCAGATAAAAGTATAAAATTTTCCACTTTTGGGGGAAAAAAACCCAATATTAAATAATTGGGTCTACTGGACAAAAACAACCATATCAAAATACACAGTGAAATTAATCATTGCATTAAATATATAGTAAAGCTATCTGTGAGATAGATGCAAAAACAATTATATTATGGTGCATTGTGTTTCCTGGTGACAGAATTCCTTATGGAGGGTAAACTTAAGGGTAAAAATGAATAGTGGATGATTAGACACAAAAACATAACAGAACATACCAACTCAGAAGCATGTTTACTATCTTGTAAATGTCTATTTTTTCCCTATAGCAGCGGCACAATTGTTCCTAAATGTTAAAGAAATTAAGTTCTTTATAAATAGAACATATATAGGAACCCAGAGCAGCAGAGGTTCTCTTCCCCCACATGAACCACCTCCTTTAGACACATGAATCTCCTCTCTGAAATAGGAGCATGGAGGGGAAGGAGGGAGGAGACAAGAATGAACTTTGGTTGGATAGGAGGGAGGAGGAGGAGGAGGAGGAGGAGGGAGGAGGGAGGAGGAGCTAGATGAGAACAGACCAGCTGGGTGCTGTACAGGGGAATTAGCTCAAATGGTAGAGCGCTCGCTTAGCATGCGAGAGGTAGCGGGATCGATGCCCGCATTCTCCAAAAGCTTTTTAACCCTTTCAGCCTGCAGCAGGGCCGAGGCTGCTGCACAGCGGCTCTGTTAGTTGGTCACTTGAGCTGCTGTGACTCTGAATTCAACGGTCTGTCAAATGGCACTAATGTAAAATGTGATTCTGTAGTTCTTCAGTATAACAGGACACTGCTCTGCCCTGTAGAGCTGCAGCAGCACATGAGTAGTGAAACTGAAAAAACAACCTGCTGTCCTGACAATTTTACTGCTGCTACAGAAGCAGATAGTATATCATTTAATACATTTGATACATTTTTGTTGATATTTAATATAAACTCTAATAATAACCTTTCACTGTGTTTCACCACATGATGCAGTTTTATTAATTACATATTTATTGTAGAATTGATCAATACCACACAGTATCCACGATTATGTTTTATTATTTTTATTATTAGTAGTAGTAGTAAAATGTCAATAATATGTGTTATTCTCCTGGGAATCAAGAGTTTTAGTGTGCCATGATGAATTCAGTTTCAGAGGCTTTCCCACCCTGATGAGATATAAATACATTGAATATCAGCACAAAATATTGTCAGTTTGATAAAAATGAAATCAGTGTCGCCCTGCCAACTGAAAACAACAGCAGAAGTCAACAAGTGTCTTTCTCTGCAACAACAGGTTGCTGTCTCTTTAAGAAGCTCTGACTCCTCCCCCCTGGGGAATCCTCCCTGAGGGGCGGGGCTTACACAGCCTGCTCCCTCGCTGCTATTGGACAGGGACCCTGTCACTCCCCAGCTGTCAGCTCTGATTGGCTGTGGGAAAGGCTTCCTGTGTTGATTCAAAGAAACAGGGAGTGAAGTGGAGAGAAAGAAAAGTATGTAACGGAGAGAGAGAGAGAGAGAGAGAGAGAGAGAGAGGTAACAGCAGTGAGGGAAGAGGGAGAGAGGAATGCAGAGATTGAACAAGTGGGAGAAAGAGAGATGGAGGGACAGACAGATAAAGTAGACGGGTAGAAGAAGGGCCAGAGGGGAATAGGAGGCGCTGCTGTTTGTTATCAGAGTGGAAGAGAAACGACGGGAGAGAGGAACTGTGAACCGTTAGAGCTGGGAGAGGAGGAGAGGAGAGGAGAGGAGGAGAGGAGAGGAGGAAGGGAGGGAGGAAATGCAGGGAGTTACCCAGCAGCCCCCTGGGCTCTGTGGGGCAGAGGAGGGAGAACAGACTGTTAGACTGAACTGACTGCTGTGAGTAAACTGGAGATACTCTTTATAATCTGTCTGTCTCTCTGTCTGTCTGTCTCTCTCTCTGTGTTTCTGCCTGTCTGTCTGTCTCTCTGTGTTTCTGTCTGTCTCTCTCTCTGTGTTTCTGCCTGTCTGTCTGTCTCTGTGTTTCTGCCTGTCTGTCTGTCTCTCTGTGTTTCTGTCTGTCTCTCTCTCTGTGTTTCTGCCTGTCTGTCTGTCTCTCTGTGTTTCTGTCTGTCTCTCTCTCTGTGTTTCTGCCTGTCTGTCTGTCTCTGTGTTTCTGCCTGTCTGTCTGTCTCTCTGTGTTTCTGTCTGTCTCTCTCTCTGTGTTTCTGCCTGTCTGTCTGTCTCTGTGTTTCTGCCTGTCTGTCTGTCTCTCTGTTTCTGCCTGTCTGTCTCTCTCTCCTGTTCTCCTCTGTTTTCCTGCCAAGTTGTCTTACTGTACAGTAGTTGATGTAAGTGGGGGACTGGTTTCCTGAACTCTGGTTTGGGACCCAGGATGGGTCATGATGGACCTCAATAGAAGAGAAGTGAGTGTCTCTACATTGTAAAAAGTCTTGAGTGAACAAGGGACTCTGCCATTTATACACAAACTCTTTATTAGAACATGGCAAGATTAAAACCAACGCATTGCGACCGCTGTGGTTTTTATCAGAGTCACATCAAGAGGTGGAAAAACACTCAACATATCAGCAGACAAATATAATGCAAAACACAAACTGGTATTACCAACAGAAACTTGATGAGAAAAAATGTATTTGTGGACATAGAAATATCAAGCAGAAACAAAACAATCAACCTAAATATCTAAAAAAAAAAGGTTCAGATTTATGCTAAACGCATAAGAGAGAAAAATGCAGCATTGTCTGGGCAGCGTCCGGCTTTCAGTGGAGAGTTTTAGTGTCCCATGATGCTGTAAATGTGTCAGGGGCTTTTCACCCTGATGAGAAGAAAACTGTGGAGGAAACTGAATATTTGGCACGGAAATGGTCAAATTGAAAGATACTGAATATTAGCATAAAATAATGACGCACTAACTTTAGTCTAAAGTTATCAATATTGGCCATCACAGACCCACATCAGTCTAACATCAGTGTACAGGAGAGTCAGACCAGGTCAGTCTGTGTGTCTGTGTTCAGACCCACTGACTGAGCCACAGACAGTGAGCTGATGAGGTCAACTGTACTGCAGGGACGCTCTCATACACACATTAACCAAACTAAAGGGACAGTCCACCGTTCTGGGGGAAACACTGAATACTTGTAATGTTTTGGATTTTTTGTCATGAAAATGGTCATTTCCGCCTTTATTTGACAGCTTAAAGTAGAGAGAAACAGGAAGGAGTGGCATGGCATGTGACAAAGGTCCTGGGCCGGACACACAAACAGAGCGCGTGCTGTGGAGGTCTGGGGTCAGACCACTGAGACACCAGGACAGGAAATGGTCAAATTTAAAGATATGTGCATCATGAAATAAAATAAGTGCTTAACAAAGTAACTTTCTATCGTGCACAACCCCAAATTTTCAACAAATTTAAAGATACTGAATATCAGAAAAAAGTACCTGCTATCAGGAGCTTCAATACAAAATCCGTATCGGCCTTCAAAAACCCTTATGGGTCGAACACTAGATGTAACCAACCAATAGGAAAGCAGTATCTGTTGAGTGATCTGTGTTGTGGTTGGCTCATATCGCCCTCCCAGGCCCATGTGACGGCCCAGTTGGCCAATCGGAGGCAGCTGTTGGCCATGATGAGCAGGAAGCAGCGGGAGCTGGAGGGTCGCCTCGACGACATGCTGTCCCGCATCGCCATGGAGACACAGGAGATCAAAGAGCTGGAGCAACAGCTGACTGACGGTAAGGAGACAACCGACCAATCACAGAAACCATCACCATCACCAAACCCTTTGATTGGCTGATTTCATGTCTTTGGCAAAGCTAACAAAATGATTTCAAGTGTTCAGTGGCAAAGATTTAGTTTCAGTGTTAACAAGCTTTACCAAGCAGGCTGTTTCAGATATTAGAAACATATTCTGTTAATAAAAAAGAAAATTAAACCGGTCAGTGGAGAGGAGCTGGTGACAGCAAGAAAAACATCATAGGAACCAAAAAATATTTCTGGCTGTAACCGCACCCAAGACCCAGGACAGCAGACTGCTAAAGAATCCTTTTTATTTTAAGATCTTAATGAGCTACGCATTGCACTTACAGCTTCATTAGGCTCATATTCTGTTAATATTATATATTTTATATCCTCTCTCCTCTCCTCTCCTCTCCTCTCCTGTCCTCTCCTCGCCTCCCCTCTCCTTCTCTCCCCTCTCCTCTCCTCTCCTCCTCCCCCTCTCCTCTCCTCTCCTCTCCTCCTCTCCTGTCCTCTCTGCTCCCTCTCTTCTCTCCCCTCTCCTCTCCTCTCCTCTCCTCCCCTCTCTCCCTCCCTCTCCTCTCCTCTCCTCCCTCCTCCTCCTCCTCTCCTCTCCTCTCTCTCCTCTCCTCTCCTCCTCTCCTCTCCTCCTCTCCTCTCCTCTTCCTCTCCTCTCCTCTCCTCTCCTCCCCTCTCCTCTCCTCTCCTCCCCTCTCCTCTCCTCCTCTCAGGTCAGATCTTGGCTAATGAAGCTCTCCAGAAGG
>NC_136004.1:33200517-33210517 GCF_048128805.1 Centroberyx gerrardi | reverse complement strand
GGAGTGTGGTGCGTTGCAGGCAGGTCTAGACAAAGAGAGACAGGCCAGAGAGAACGCAGAGTCTCAGCTACAGTCAGCTACTGACACACTGCAGGTCAGTATACACACACTCACACACACAGCTACGGACGCTTATTGAAGCACACACAGCAGCTACAAGTGTGTGTGTGTGTGTGTGTTCCTGCAGGATGAGAAGTCCTCTCTCCAGCAGCTAGTCCAGAACCTGCAGGCTCAGTTGGATCAGACCAGAAACCAGCTGGACCACACAAAAACCCAGTTACACCACACCAGAAACCAGTTTAAAGCGACAAAAACCCAGTTAAACCAGTCCAGAACCCAGTTGGACCAGACCAGAACCTCCATGTTGGATCCTCAGAAGGTTCAAAATCGACTGGAGCAGCTGACCGAGGCTCTAACCACAGGACAGGACAGCTACAGGTACCAGTACTGTAGTGTACTACAATACTATTCTAGTAACAGTACTACAGGACGGCTATAGATAACATACCATTACATCACCATAATGTGTTCTTCACCTTCACCTTACTGCTGTAAGCTCAGTTTAGCCATGGGATACTGTTCACACTATTCCTCTTCATTTGAACTACCAGCATCTTTTTTACATTAAAGTCAATGGGGAGTGGCTGCAAGGTGGATGGGAAGTGTTGCTTTGGAAACAGGGCAGAGAAAGGTTCAACAGTTGAGAGATGACCGCATGACTTCCACTGACAAATCATCACAAAGAGGAGGCAGGGCAGTACTCTGCCTTCTTGGTGATGGTGGGTGGGGCGCTGGAGAGGCTCCGCCTCCACGGTCCTACTGGGAGACTTCAACACACGGATGGAGAGGAACGGCCTCCTGATCTGAACCCAGGTGGCGTGTTATTGGACTTCTGTGCTTGTCATGGATCCATAATGAAGTCCATGTTTGAACACAAGGAGGTTCATCAGTGAACATGGTACCAGAGCTCCTTGGGCCAAAGGTCCATGATCAAGTTTGCAGTTGTTTCATTAGATTTGAGGCCAAATGTTCTGGAGACTCAGGTGAAGAGAGGAGCTGAGCTGGTGAGGTGGATCAGATGGTGGAGCGGCTGCCGGACAGACCCGGTAAACCCAGATGAGTAGTGAGGGTTTGCCGGGAACACCCAGCAGAAGACTCTGTCCAAAGTTATTCCAGCTTCACCTCAGAGTGAGCTTCTCCTGTATCAGAGGAGGGTGGAACATGGAGTCAGTATGGACTCTGTTCAAAACACACACAAACTGTCTCTCCATGTCTCTCTGTTTCTTACTTTGCCCCCCCCAGTCCTGCAGGTCCAGAGGACTTGTTGTCCAGCAGTTTGGAGCGGCTCTACAGGGAGGTGCAGGGGAGCAGGACCAGCAGGGAGCAAGTCCAGCAAGCCCACAACCAGAGCCAGGAACAGATAGCCAGACTACAGGCCCAGCTAGCCCAGAACCAGGACCAGGTAGCCCAGCTACAGGCCCAACTAACCCAGGAAAAGGACCAGGTAGCCCAGCTACAGGCCCAGCTGGCCCAGGACCGGGACCAGGATCAGGAGGAGCAGTGGAGGCTGAGGGAGGAGCTGGAGAGACTCCGAGACAAACTGCAGAGCTCACAGACCCAGTACAGACAGATTCGGCACAGCTTGGTCAGTATGAACTGTAACTCTCTAATAGGATCAAACTGTTTCTCTCTCTCTCATAGTCAAGCAAAACTATAAGTTTGAATCTCTTCTAATCCTCTGTCAGGAGGCGGAGCTGGAGCAGAGCCAGCTGCAGCTACAGGACGTCCAGGAGGAGAGAGATGCACTGCTGGCTCAGGTCAGGGGTCAGGGGTCAGGGGTCAGAGGTCAGGGGTCAGGGTCAGAGCAGCTGGCCTTATTCACAAGCTATTCTCTCAAGGTGTTCATATATCATAAAAGTTTCTTTCCAAATTTATTTACCATCCTTTTTTCAAAGCATATTACTTGAAATGCATCCCTCAATAGTTGAAAAATAACCAATTCCATTCTCAACAATGTTAGTATTAGATAGGAAAAGGTCTTAGAATAGTGAATTACTTCAATATTTTTCCAAAATGAGTTGGGGGTTTTTTCATGACAGGAATCATTACATAAGAGTAGGTAGGTAAGAGTAGGTACCAAATAGTCAAATAGTTTTTCAAAATAAGGTCCTTTATTTGGAATAAAACTCATTTATTCTTATAATTATTTCAGAACTTTTGCACAGTTGCCTTGTTAATAAAAGTCATGCTAAACTTGTACACCTCATAATTAATATTTGTAGTCACAATGCTATGAAGAAATAAAAAATGTGTGCCTGTCCCGTTGTCCAGCTCCGTTCAGAGAGCGCCGCTCATCAGAAAACCCTCGGCCGTCTGGACAGGAAACTACGGCAGCTCAGCAGGTTCATGTCCGACTCTGACCAGCTGACGGCCGAACAGCTGAGATCAGCTGCTGAACAGCTGAGCGCTCTGCACAGCACTGTGGAGCTGATAGACCGAGAGAGGGAGCAGGTACACACACACACACTGTGTATATATACAGTATATATATATATATATATATATATATATATATATATACAGTACAGTCATGGGAATCCTGGAAAAGCCATGGAATGTGAAAAAAAAAATTTCTGCACATTTAAATTATTTTGGAAATTAAGATGTTTTTTTCTCTTTTTTTCTGTTTTTCTGTTTTTTTTTCAAGCTTGGCTGTCAGTAGATATGTTACCTCTGAACGAATGATCACACACTCTCACAGACATTGAAACATTTACTGACAATGTAATACAGACTTCTAATTAATGGCGAAATGATTCACATTTACACAAATAGAAGTTTATTGTGCTAATGCTGCATTCAAGTCACAAAAGATTTACTGTAAATACAAACTGCTGACTGAAAAAAAGGTTCAACTGTATGATCAACCGTATCACTTGATCATAAAATACCTCATGATAACAAGAACAAACATCACAACAATCATGTAAGTGTGAAAATGTGTGTGTGTGTGTGTGTGTGTGTGTCAGGACGGTCTGGACGAGCGGGACGGCAGCGTCCTCCAGGCTGGACTGGAGCGGGTGAAACGCAGCCTGGAGAGAGAGAGGGAACACACACACACTCTGCAGGACCAACACACACACACTGTGGAGGAGCTGAGAGCAGAGCTGACTGCAGCTCAACAACACACACACACACTGAGACAGCAGCTGGACCGGGCCAGGGCCAGGACCAGGACTGGGAGGACCGGGACTGGGAGGACCGGGACTGGGACCAGAGACGGAGGCCAGTGGTACTACATACCACCTGGACACAGTGTAAGACTACCGCTTCTGTCTACACACACACACACACACACACACACACACACACACACAGGTTTTTGGGTTATCAGCTCTCTGATAGCCGATATTTTGTGCCAATATTCAATATTTTTAACCATTTTCATGCCAAAAATATTTGCAAAAACGTCCCAGTATTCAGTGTTTCCCCCAGAAATTTCTTCTTGAAAGGGTGGAAAAGACTTTTAGAGCATCATGGACACAAATACTACTACTACTGTTACTACTACTACTACTACTACTACTGTTACTACTACTACTACTACTACTGTTACTACTACTACTACTACTGTTACTACTACTACTACTACTACTGTTACTACTACTACTACTACTGTTACTACTACTACTACTACTACTGTTACTACTACTACTGCTACTACTGTTACTACTACTACTACTACTACTACTACTGTTACTACTACTACTACTGCTACTACTGTTACTACTACTACTGCTACTACTGTTACTACTACTACTGCTACTACTGTTACTACTACTACTGTTACTACTACTACTGCTACTACTACTACTACTACTACTGTTACTACTACTACTACTACTACTGTTACTACTACTACTGCTACTACTGTTACTACTACTACTACTGTTACTACTACTACTGTTACTACTACTACTGTTACTACTACTACTGCTACTACTACTACTGCTACTACTGTTACTACTACTACTGCTACTACTGTTACTACTACTACTACTGTTACTACTACTACTACTACTACTACTACTACTGTTACTACTACTACTACTGCTACTACTGTTACTACTACTACTACTGTTACTACTACTACTACTACTACTGTTACTACTACTACTGCTACTACTGTTACTACTACTACTACTGTTACTACTACTACTGCTACTACTGTTACTACTGCTACTGCTACTACTGTTACTACTACTACTACTGTTACTACTACTACTGCTACTACTGTTACTACTACTACTGCTACTACTGTTACTACTACTACTACTGTTACTACTACTACTGCTACTACTGTTACTACTACTACTACTGTTACTACTACTACTACTACTACTGTTACTACTACTACTGCTACTACTGTTACTACTACTACTACTGTTACTACTACTACTACTGCTACTACTGTTACTACTACTACTACTACTACTGTTACTACTACTACTGCTACTACTGTTACTACTACTACTGTTACTACTACTACTGCTACTACTGTTACTACTACTACTGTTACTACTACTACTGCTACTACTGTTACTACTACTACTACTACTACTGTTACTACTACTACTACTACTCCTACTGTTACTACTACTACTGCTACTACTGTTACTACTACTACTACTGCTACTACTGTTACTACTACTACTGCTACTACTGTTACTACTACTACTGTTACTACTACTACTGCTACTACTGTTACTACTACTGTTACTACTACTACTGCTACTACTACTACTGTTACTACTACTACTACTACTACTGTTACTACTACTACTGCTACTACTACTACTACTGTTACTACTACTACTGTTACTACTACTACTGCTACTACTACTACTACTACTACTACTACTGCTACTACTGTTACTACTACTACTGTTACTACTACTACTACTACTACTGTTACTGCTACTACTACTACTACTGTTACTGCTACTACTACTACTACTACTGTTACTACTACTACTACTACTACTGCTACTACTGCTACTACTACTACTGTTACTGCTACTACTACTGTTACTGCTACTACTACTACTACTACTGTTACTACTACTACTACTACTACTACTACTACTGTTACTACTACTACTGCTACTACTACTACTGTTACTACTACTACTGTTACTACTACTACTGCTACTACTACTACTGCTACTACTACTACTGCTACTACTGTTACTACTACTACTGTTACTACTACTACTACTACTACTGTTACTGCTACTACTACTACTACTGTTACTGCTGACTACTACTACTACTACTGTTACTACTACTACTACTACTACTGCTACTACTGTTACTACTACTACTGTTACTGCTACTACTACTGTTACTGCTACTACTACTACTACTACTGTTACTACTACTACTACTACTACTGTTACTACTACTACTACTACTACTGCTACTACTGTTACTACTACTACTGTTACTGCTACTACTACTGTTACTGCTACTACTACTACTACTACTGTTACTACTACTACTACTACTACTGCTACTACTGTTACTACTACTACTGTTACTGCTACTACTACTACAATATTGCCAACAATAAGTGTCTAAGGACAACAAACTAAAACAGATACAATTGACCTAACAACAGAGTAAGATAGTAAAATGAACAGATGGATATTACAAATTGGAAGATAAATAAATAAAATAAGATAAAATACTGCCAACGCAAGAACAGTATTAAAATAATAGTATTATAACAACAAGTAATGGTACTAGTATTATTATACTACATATTATTGTAATATAATTATTATCCTCTCTCTCAGGCTCCCTCTCTTGGCTCCCTGGGGACTCAGGACTCTGGTTTGGGGCTGCAGTACCTCAGTTCTCCAGACAGGGGGCGACAGCGGGACAGACCTCCCACAGGAGGGGGTTACTGGGTCTACATCCCCCAACACACTCCGGCTCTGAGACAGGTACACACACACACACACACACACACACACACACACACACAGCTCCCAGTGTCCAGCAGTAGCAGACGGTGGCTGCACTGGGCGGCTCTGTGGTGTGAGACATGAAGCAGGAGCTCAGTCAACCCTCTGGAGAAATAAAGGTTCAAAACCATCAGATCAGTGAGATGGGATTCAGGAGGCAGGAAATGTGTTCAGCTGACACTTTAGACTGGAGGCAAATCAGAAGTCAGCTACTAACAACTAAGTTACAACTAAGGTACCTCTCCTCTCCTCCTCCTCTCCTTTCTCCTCCTCTCCTCCTCCTCTCTCCTCCTTTCCTCCCCTCCCCTCTCCTCCTCCTCTCCTCTCCTCCTCTCCTCTCCTCTCTCCTCCCCCTCTCCTCTCCTCTCTTCTCCTCCCCTCCTCTTCTCTCCTCTCCTCTCCTCTCCTCTCTTCTCCTCCTCTCCTCTCCTGTCCTCTCCTCCTCCTCTCCTCTCCTCTCCTCCTCCTCCTTTCCTCTCCTCTCTTCTCCTCTTCCTCTTCCTCCTCTCCTCCTCTCCTCTCCTCGCTCCTGTCCTCTCCTCTCTCCTCCTCCTCTCCTCTCCTCTCCTCTCCTCCTCCTCCTTTCCTCTCCTCTCCTCTCTTCTCCTCTTCCTCTTCCTCTTCCTCCTCTCTCCTCTCCTCTCCTCTCCTCCCCTCTCCTCCTCCTCTCCTCTCCTCTCCTCTCTCCTCCTCTCCTCTCCTCTCCTCTCCTCCTCCTCCTTTCCTCTCCTCTCTTCTCCTCTTCCTCTTCCTCCTCCTCCTCCTCCTCTCCTCTCCTCTCTCCTCTCCTCTCCTCCCCTCTCCTCTCCTCTCTTCTCCTCTCTCCTCCTCCTCTCCTCCTCCTCTCCTCTCCTCTCCTCTCCTCCCCTCTCCTCTCCTCTCTTCTCCTCTCTCCTCCTCCTCTCCTCCTCCTCTCCTCTCCTCTCCTCTCTTCTCCTCCTCCTCCCCTCTCCTCTCCTCTCCTCCCCTCTCCTCCTCCTCTCCTCTCCTCTCCTCTCCTCCCCTCTCCTCCTCCTCTCCTCTCCTCTCCTCCTCTCCTCCTCCTCTCCTCCTCTCAGAGTGGAGGGACAGTGGAGGAGGTAGTGATGCTGACAGCAGTAGCTCCAGAGGAGGGACTCCTCAGCCGTCTCCTGGCCCAGCTGCGGGCCTCTCTCCTGGGCTCTCTGACAGCCCGGCTCCCCTGTCTGGAGCGGCCTGGCTCCTCTGTGGTTCTCCTGCAGCTGCAGTCTGCAGCGCTGCGCTGCACTGCAACGTCCCGGAACACACACACATGGTCAGAGTCACCACACACACCTGCGCATTGTTGTATATTATCACTATATATCATATGATTCTTAATCCTCTGAATAACATGAGAACTGATATGTTATAAGTAAGGTAATAAGTAATAATCTACTTTGAGCCGCTCATTATCACTTTTTGTCGAGGTTTTGATTCACGTTATGAAACAAGATTTATATGATTCACTGATTTATTAACTGTGTGTGTGTGTGTGTGTGTGTGTGTGTGTGTGTGTGTGTGTGTGTGCAGCAGACAGGGAGGTGTGTGTGTGAGTCTGTCCAGAGAGAGGCAGACAGACTGGAGGAGGAGAAGAAGAAGCTCCGACTGGAAACCAAACAGCTCCGACACACACTGAGACGACACAGGTAACACACACACACACACACACACACACACACACACACTGAGACAACACAGGTAATACATAAACACACACACACTGAGACGACACAGGTCATACACACACACACGCACACAGAGATGACACAGGTCACACACACACTCGAGATGACAGGTAACACACACACACACACACACACCTGAGACGACACAGGTAACACACACACACACACACTGTGACAGCTCAAACATTACAAGTAACACACTCTAAATGCTGTATTTCTCTCTCTTTCTCTCTTTGCATAATAGAGCCCATCCTGCTGTACGGCCTAATCTGTTTCTACTCACTCTGACATCCTCCTCAAAACACCTCACACAGCCTCAAAGATAATTGCCCTACCAACAATCAAAATCACAGATCTACACTCAAAAGCAGTTAGACACAAAGCCACCACAATTATCTCAGACCGTGTCCGTCCACTTCACCGCTGTCCTGCTCCCGTCTGGCCGCTTTGTGCCCCTTGCTGTCACACTCCTCAATAAACACTCACACTCCTGCCTCTCCTCCAACTGCCTCTCACTGCCTGATGTGTTGTATGTTTATGCTGTAAATGTATAATGTTTATAATGTGTATGTGTTTCTCATGTTGATGTTTTCAGTGTATCTGTGTTTCACCTGTATTGGCTGTAGAAACAAATTTCCTCTTTGAGGACAATAAACATCTATTCTATTCTATTCTCTTTCATATGTCTTGTTTATTATTCTGATTTTATGTGTGTGTGTGTGTGTGTGTGTGTGTGCGCAGGAGTGTGTTGGTGTGTGAGGAGGTGGAGTGTGTGGAGAAAACTCTGCTGAAGAGGAGAGCTGAGCTGCGACAGGCTGACAGACTGCTGCTGGACGCTCAGAGCTGCATACACACTACTAGAGACAAGGTACACACACACACACACACACACACACACACACACATATTTCAGTCTTCTGTTTATATCCACATGGAAACAATAACTTTTACTATAACTGAGGCCACAATTAGCATCATGTCGCTGCAAGACAACAATGTTTTTTTCATCAGTGAAAGCTATCAGCTTCTGAATGTGCAGAGTGAGAAAAACTACAAAGGACTACAAGCACGTTGCCCGGTTTTGGGATTTCTATTAGAAACTTCCTGTATACAGTGAAGTGAGCAGGAGTTTAATTCTTAATTTGAAATGTCTCTAATCAATAATTGTCTTAAATGCGTTAGTTAATCACTAATGTCTTTCCACAACTTAAGTTGAAATGGCTGCAATCAGAAAATCAGTGTGGAGTGAAGCTGCAGCTCAGTGTCGCTCAGAAGAACCACAGTGATGACAAAGTGGAAGGGGGCGGGGCTTATAGAGCGTATTGGTTAGAGGAGTTACTGTATTTTGGAGAGGAAAACAGAAACCACTGAAACACTGACAGATGGAGCTGGAGGAGACAAGAGGCTTCCAGCTCAGCTCCAACACACTGCTGTCCTCTTCAGTATCAGCATGTGGTGTGTTAGCATCATGTGTTACCTGTGTTAGCATCATGTGTTACCTGTGTTAGCACATCATGTGTTACCTGTGTTAGCATCATGTGTTACCTGTGTTAGCATATCATGTGTTACCTGTGTTAGCATCATGTGTTACCTGTGTTAGCATCATGTGTTACCTGTGTTAGCATCATGTGTTACCTGTGTTAGCAGATCATGTGTTACCTGTGTTAGCATCATGTGTTACCTGTGTTAGCATATCATGTGTTACTGTGTTAGCATCATGTGTTACCTGTGTTAGCATCATGTGTTACCTGTGTTAGCATCATGTGTTACCTGTGTTAGCATATCATGTGTTACCTGTGTTAGCATCATGTGTTACCTGTGTTAGCATATCATGTGTTACCTGTGTTAGCATCATGTGTTACCTGTGTTAGCATCATGTGTTACCTGTGTTAGCATCATGTGTTACCTGTGTTAGCACATCATGTGTTACCTGTGTTAGCATATCATGTGTTACCTGTGTTAGCATCATGTGTTACCTGTGTTAGCATATCATGTGTTACCTGTGTTAGCATCATGTGTTACCTGTGTTAGCATCATGTGTTACCTGTGTTAGCATCATGTGTTACTGTGTTAGCACATCATGTGTTACCTGTGTTAGCACATCATGTGTTACCTGTGTTAGCATCATGTGTTACCTGTGTTAGCATCATGTGTTACCTGTGTTAGCATCATGTGTTACCTGTGTTAGCACATCATGTGTTACCTGTGTTAGCATCATGTGTTACCTGTGTTAGCATCATGTGTTACCTGTGTTAGCAGATCAGATGAAGAATACATCAGAGTCAA
>NC_136004.1:33182076-33187076 GCF_048128805.1 Centroberyx gerrardi | reverse complement strand
CTGTTTTTCTGTTTCATCTCTTTATGAAATGAATCCTTTGTGTTTTCTGTCTGCTGGTCAGACTGAGGGAGAAACCTGAAGAATCACTTTGGACTGTTTAGAGACTAAATTTCATGACATCACTTATGACATCACTTTGGGAATTTCAGAGACTGAACAATTAATCAAAATAATATTTAGTACCATGCAGTTATGAAATACAACAACGCCACTGAAGCACTCTGCAGTCTGAAGCTAGACCTGCTTCCTCTTTAAGCTCCTCCTACCTGCAGGTGAGTGACAGCCAACACCCAGCAGGGCGGAGCCACCGAGCGCAGCAGAGAGCGCCGGGCCGAGCCCAGCGTCTGATTGGTCCCGGTCTGACCTCCTGCACTCTGATTGGTCCCGGTCTGACCTCCTGCACTCTGATTGGTCCCGGTCTGACCTCCTGCACTCTGATTGGTCCCGGTCTCCCCTCCCTCTCTCTCCCAGTCTCCCAGTCTGTCCAGTAAGGCGTTCAGAGCGGAGCAGACTGAGCGCGCTCTGTTCGGGACTTCCTGGTAGTGGCGGGCCGGCGGCGGGCCGCTGTCCGGCTCGCAGAGCGGTAGAGCGGCTCGGCCAATCAGAGCCGCCGCCAGACCGCCGTACGCTGCCGCCAAGCCCGCGCTCTGATTGGTGGAGTCCAGAGAGAACAGCCAATGAGGATCCGCCGCTTGGAATAACTGTTCTATCTGGCCAATGAGAGCCGTCGTTTCACAGTCTGAAGCTTTTTTGTATGAACCAATCAGCTTCTCCTGCAGCTGAGGCAGGACCTCTGTGATTGGAGGACGGGGGTGAGAGGGGAGGGGCTTCTCTGGTGATGATGATGATGATGATGATGATGATGAGGAAGAAAGCTGGAGCTGATGAAGGAGGGATGACAGCTCCATACTGAACTGGAGGAAGGAAGGAAGGAAGGAGGAAATGAGAAAGTGTTGGAGGAAGACATGAAGGAAAAAGGGATGAAGGAAGGAATGAGGGAGGGAAGGAGGACAAGGCAGGAGAGACAGAAAGAGACAGAAAAAGAGAATGAGAGAAAGAAAAGAAAAACAGGAAACATCAATAATTCATTCTACACTGTTCTTTTCTTTATGAACGTTGCTTTATTATTATTTTACATTATCATAAATTGAATATTATTGATATCACAGTATTTCATACAAATATATTTCATTTTTTCATTCGTCATTTAATTTCAACGTCAGTTTAGCCACGAAAATACTTCAGCAAATGAAATGATGTGAAACATAATGAGTCAGTCAGTCAGTTAGCATGTCAGCATGTTAGCATGTTAGCTGCTGTTAGCTTCACGCGCTCTCTGTGTGACTCACTTCGTTACCTTTGACCTCTGCCTTCTGTCTGCTGCCGTGCACGAGAAGAAATCCGAGAATCCGAGAAATTTTAATTTAGTTTAAGAAGAAAACTCTCTCCGAGATGATGCATGTTAACTGTAACTTCCGGACATCTTACCGGGAGGGACAGCGTGTTCAGAAACAACCTCCGGCCGGGAACAGGCTCCGGACAAAAGGTTCCGACCGTCTGAGAGAGAGAGAGAGAGAGAGAGAGAGAGAGAGAGAGAGAGAGAGAGAGAGAGAGAGAGAGAGAGAGAGGGAGGGAGAGAGCGAGAGAGAAAGAGAGAGAGAGAGAGAGAGAGAAACAAACAAACAAAACAAGAACGAAACAAAGAAAGAAGAAACAAAGAAAAGAAGAAAGAAAGAACTCAGTGTACAAATGTATTTTTCGTTTGCAAAACAATTATTGACACACACACACACACACAGTCGAGGTAAATAAAAGGCGATGACTGTAAGTCAAACAACTGCCAATAGAAACAAAAGTCAGTTATATTTTTAGATTTGTTTCAGTTAAACAGACACACACACACACACACACACACACTCTGATCATTAACTGGCTGTCAGATCCAGTCCTGAGGAAATGAATTTCTCTCCGTCTGTTTGTTCTGATAGGAGCTCAGCAGGAAACGTGATTTATATGGAGAGAGATTCTTCTGGAGAGGGGGGGGGGGGGGATGAGAGGGGGGGGGGAGAGAGGAGAGGAGGGGGGAGTGTGGAGAAACCCCACCAGTCAGCAGTCTGAACCTGACTGAATGTTCTGTTTCATTCTCTTAAAGCATTTTGATCTAAAGGCTTCTGCTGAAATGCTCGAAATTAGTTTCTTAGTCAAATATAAATAGTGAAGTTGATCCTATGTATGAATTTCTTTCCAAAGCCTTTGTCTTTCCATCAAGGCAAAGAATCTAAAATATAAGATAGTTTTGAGTTTTTTGGTCGCTGCATAATTATATTTCTGTTATTTCATAGTTTTGATGTTTTTACTGTTATTCTAAAATGTGGAAAATAGTAAAAATAAAGAAAAATATGGTGTGTCCACCATTTGCCGGGGAGAGTAAAGGATAAAGGAGGAGTGGAAAAGACTGGAACACAAAACCAACAATGTGTTCCTCCATGATGGAGACCCTCTGTCTTCTGTCTGTTTCTCTACATATCATCTGATGAAGCAGCAACACCAGAAAAATATATTTAAATAAGCAGAGTAAACGACTACAGACTGTCAGTGAATGAACCACTGACACGAGTAGATTAGTAAAAACAGATTCAATCTTTTTTTTTTTTTGTGTCACAGACGTTCTCTCAGTCAACAAATCTATTTACCCAGCTGACAGCAAGGTGTTTTAGTCTTTGTGTGTGTGTGTGTGTGTGTGTGTGTGTGTGTGTGTGTCCTGCAGCTTGTCCGCAGGTGTGCAGAAACACAATAAGTCTTGATTTGCCTCATCAGCCTGTGATCTGCGGCCCGAGGCGCTCTGCCTTCTGAAGCGAGACGTAATTACAGAGCGACTCGTTCATATTGTGGAGATTTTTCCGTTCGACTGCAGATTCATCAGTTCTGGTCTGTTTGGTTTTTATTTTTAGGTCTGGGTCTGTCTTGTGTTGAAGTGGCAATCTGCAAGTTCCTGTTTGTTTTAACCTGGTCGCCATCTTTGTCCCTCAGCCTCCAAATTCATAAAAACACTGAGTGAACCTCCGCAGCTCAGCCTCTCTGTGGTGTTTCTGCTGCTCTTCCCACAGATCTATCGCTGCTCATGCTAACTACCCACTTCTTCTTCTTCTGTTGATTCCAAACAAACTGGAATCACTTCCTGTGCAGCAGAGGAAAGAGCGACCACTAGGAACTGGATTATGTGACAACAGGCTTGACATTGTCACCCGTTCCTCACGTGAAAAGGTCGGCTAACGGTTAAGTTTAGGCAGTGAATCAACTTGGTTAAGGTTAGTGAAAGGCTTTGGCTAAAAATGAAAACTTCACTCACAGTAGAAATCTTCTTGGTATGAGATGGGAATCGAACCGAGGGTGTCGAGGTTGAAGGCGGGTTTTTACGCTTTCAACTTCAGCGCCAATAAATGACAATAAACGCTGCGTCCCAACGAAGTCAACACCGGCTGGTGTGATGTCATCATCTCTGGAAGGGATTCAGATGCAGAAGGTGAAGTAAAGTACGGTCAACAAATCCTATGAAAATAACAAAATCAACAATGAATTTGTTTTGCCAACAAGTCTCGTCCATGTAGCGGTGCCCAGTGCAGCCTCATGTCCCAGCAGCCATAGAACTGCACTGTATTAAAAACTATTAAACATATTTCATCATCACGATGCACCGGGCCGGACGACTTTTTCCTCAAACAACTTAATAAGCCGACCGTAAACACGCTTTCCATCTCGGGAAAGTAGTTCCGTAGCACAGAAAATAGTCCCCGGCGTTATGAAGAATTTGTTCCCATTTGAATTTGATTTGCCTGACAGTCTGACTTTTCATGGTAACAGTTAGAGATTTTTAAAATGTAAACTATGTCTTTGTGAGCTGTATTTAAAGGTTTTTAGCTTACAGTTGGAGCCAACGACTTCCGGGTTGACGGCTAAAAAGGGAACGTGGGAAGTCAGAAAGTAACGGGAGTAGAGCAAACACATTGTTGATGTTGTTATTTTCATAGGATTGTTGACCATAAGAAATGTATTAAAAACACCAGCCTTATCCTTTAAAGGCCTAAAATCAGTTTTCATGTTTTCTACCTGTTTACACAGACACGACCACATCAGACCTGGAACACAAAGAGTTAAAGAGCTTTGATGGCGGCATAAATCCAGCCATAAAGACTGACTGATATCACACACACACACACACACACACACACACACAGATTAGTATGGTATCCACTGTGAGTGCAGTATTGGATTTCAAAGCCGGAGGAAGTGGTTTGAAGCCGTTTCCCTCTGCTGTGATCTGCTGCTGGAGGATGTAATTATCACTTAGTTAAAATATTAAGCACTGATCCTCTGTCTGAACACACACACACACACACACACACACACACACACACACACTCCAGACAGGCCGAGCCTTTTATTCTATTTGCTTTGTAATAATGATGAAATTATTATCATCCTTATTACTGTAATGTTGCCTCACAGGTTTAATTCCTGGTTCCCGTGTTCACCTGGTTTCCAGCCCACAGGCAGGGCAGGAGGACTGGAGAGTCTACAGAGTGTGTGTGTGTGTGTGTGTGTGTGCGTGTGTATGTGTGTGTGTGTGTGTGTGTGTGTGTGTGTGTTGTCTGTTCTCCCTGACTGGTGACCTTGGAAAATGAATGAATTGTTCTTATTATCACGTTACTTCCTCCTGGAATCTCGTGGTGGAGGGTTTGTGCTCCCGGGACAAACCTGTCTCAGGTGAAGAGCTGAGAGCGTTAAGACTGTCTGTCTGTCTGACTGTCTGTCTGTCTGACTGACTGACTGACTGACTGTCTGTCTGTCTGACTGTCTGTCTGTCTGACTGACTGACTGACTGACTGTCTGTCTGTCTGACTGTCTGTCTGTCTGACTGACTGACTGACTGACTGTCTGTCTGTCTGACTGACTGACTGACTGACTGTCTGTCTGTCTGTCTGACTGACTGTCTGACTGAC
>NC_136004.1:33175863-33176876 GCF_048128805.1 Centroberyx gerrardi | reverse complement strand
ACCGATAGCGAAGCCCATACACAGCGCCACGTCAGCGATGGCGTACACGCTGCCGTAGACGGACGCGTGGCGGATATCCACCAGGTAGCCCATGATGGCCATCATCGAGGAGTCCACCATGCCTGCACACACACACACACACACACACACACACACACACATGCATGCACGCACGCACACACGCACACACACACAGAGGGTTAGGGATCACTGCTAAAGAAGGTGAGCGGTCTTAAATTATTCTCTGTCACAATCATAAAAACAGTTTTAAAATCATTAATATTATCATTATTATTACAGCACTTTGTGAAAGTGAAAAGAATAGAATGCACACGCACACAAGAAAACATAATAAACATAATAAAGAAGAAAATAAAGGTTTATTCCAACATGTTTAGGCTTCAGCACTTTACCAACAACAAGTTTTGATTTTCAAATCATGGATGGACAAAGCTCCATATTCTCTCTGTCCAGAGTTTTATTTTGTGTCTTTCTGTCCATTCAGAGCTGTGTGTGTGGTGTCATGACCCAAAAACACTCTCAATCCATTTCTCCACGTTCATTTTCCAGCATCTCTCTGAGCCTTACCAAGAACAGGCCGTTTCTGTCGCCGTGTCTTTAAGGCTCATTAATATTAACGACCCTCCGTTCCGATCGGCTAACCGTTTCGAGAGCGAAACGTGAGACGCCGCGGCCCGGCGGCTACAGGTAGGGAAAACTAATAGTAATAAACGATGACGACCGCTCGACCGCTTTGAAAAAAACACTTTGTTAGTCTATTATTTCTTACAGAAATGATAATGAGCGAACCTTTGTGACGCCGCAAAGTTACGGAAGTCCAAACGGCTCGTTTAGAGGCTCGCTTTTCTAATATGGATTGTGTGGATTTAGTTTTGATACTTTCACCATGTTTAGATACACATCCAACTCCTTTATCATCACAGAGGAGAGGGAGTCCTGTTTACATGATGTGGAGCTTTAAAAGAAATATGTTTATAAAAATACAATTTAAA
>NC_136004.1:33168363-33170863 GCF_048128805.1 Centroberyx gerrardi | reverse complement strand
CTACCAGGGACACACGATGATGAAGATGATGATGATGATGAAGATGATGATGAAGATGAAGATGTCTGTTCTCATCACTTCTCCAAAAAATTGGTGCATTCTTTTAATAGCTAGATTACAGATTCCTGTCAGTAGATCAGATTTCTGTCAGTAGTTTACAGGTGTCTGTCAGTAGATTACAGGTGTCTGTCAGTAGTTTACAGGTGTGTGTCAGTAGTTTACAGGTGTGTGTCAGTAGTTTACAGGTGTCTGTCTGTAGATTACAGGTGTCTGTCAGTAGTTTACAGGTGTCTGTCAGTAGTTTACAGGTGTGTGTCAGTAGTTTACAGGTGTCTGTCAGTAGTTTACAGGTGTCTGTCAGTAGATTACAGGTGTCTGTCAGTAGTTTACAGGTGTCTGTCAGTAGTTTACAGGTGTATGTCAGTAGTTTACAGGCGTCTGTCAGTAGATCAGATGCCTGTCAGTAGTTTACAGGTGTTTACAGGTGTCTGTCAGTAGATCAGATGCCTGTCAGTAGTTTACAGGTGTCTGTCAGTAGTTTACAGGTGTCTGTCAGTAGTTTACAGGTGTCTGTCAGTAGTTTACCTGCCACGGAGGAGAAAGACGAGCCGATTCCCTGAAGAGAACGAGCGAAAAACAGCAGAGCGTAGGTTCCTGAGAAGGCAAACACTGACACACAACAGACACTGTTACACAGCTACAGACAGACAGACAGGTGTGTGTGTGTGTGTGTGTGTGTGTGTGTGTGTGTGTGTGTGTGTGTGTGTGTGTGTGTGTGTGTTCAGACTTACTGATGGTGGATACAAACATGATGATGAAACCAGCGAACATGGGGATATGATATCCAACCCTAGAGAGAGAGAGACAGTTTTCATGAAGTAAAACATGCAGTGATCATGGCCGTGTCAGAGATGCAATGCATTATGGTTGCTGTAGTTCACTAACACACTGTCACTGTTGTCAGTAAGCTGTTACCGTGCAGAAGTCGATCTGAACTAAAACAGCATGTGACCAACAAGAACAGTGGAGACTCCTGGGACTCTCTGCACCAACAGAGCAGGCTAGCAATACTCAGGCGTTTACCCAGAATCCTTCACTTCCATCTCTGGGACAGGAAGAGGAAGTGATAGTCAGTTTCTTGTTTGTTTGAACTGAAGGAGAAACAGGATGAAAACCTCTGACTTTGTTCAGACGAGTAAATTGGTTGTTCTTGCAGAATGTGCGGCGTCCACGGCGTCCACGGCGTCCATGGCGTCCGCGGCATTCTGACTCTGCAGACAGAACGCTCGCTCTCGTCACGCCGCTTTCACCGCAGGAACTACAAACTGCCTGATGGAAGTAACACCTGCTGCTCTTGTGGATTAAGAAAAAGTCATGAAGTCTTTAGGTTCCTATAGGTTCTCACTGGGAACAGGAATCAAATCTGTAGAAAACTGAGGCTCTAAGACTGAAAACCTCCAGTGAGAGGAAAGTCAACTGTTGAGCTGTAAACACAAAGTCCAGACTCCGAATCCAGTGAGGAGGGAGGAGACTAAAAGCTTTCAATTTAAAAAGCCTCGACTGTCACGGCTAACAGTCGACGTGTTTCCACCGTAAGGTTTCATCAGGGCAAGAAAACAAGAACACAGAAAACACGGAAACAGAACCTGGATCAGCTGTAAGTGTTCAGTACCTGTTAGTCAGCGGGCCGACGAACGGATTAACCAGCAGCTGGACCAGAGCTTTAGAGGCAAACAACAGACCAACACGCACATTTTCCTCCTCCAGAAACACACTGTCCTGAAGACAAGAGGCTGACACCTCCTGGAGAGAGGAGGAGAGGAGGAGAGGAGGAGAGGAGAGGAGAGAGGGGGGGAGGGGAGGAGGAGAGAGGGGGGAGGGGAGGAGGAGAGAGGAGGAGAGGAGGAGAGAGGAGAGGAGAGGAGAGGAGAGGAGAGAGGAGGACAGGAGGAGAGGAGGAGAGGAGGAGAGGAGAGGAGATCATGAATATAACTATGTATAGTTTCTTTCCAGTTCATGTTTAACCCCTCGCACCCTGATTTTCCCCTTAAATTTCCCCTTAAATTTCCCCTTAAGTATCTTCAGAGTTTTTCCCTGTAGTTCATCCTGACATGTTTGGTATCTTTTGGATCTGAACTAGAATTTAAAATAAAGTTCTGTGGTTTGAACAAAGCTCGGCTGCCCTCTGTAGTGGCCGACCCGCCGGCGGGACGGCAGGGTGACAGGTTTATCCCTTACAAAAAACCCACATGTGAATTCAACACACATGTGCTTTCTGGACTCATGTTGGGTTTGTGAACAATTTTTTTTTTCACATTTTCACCCGATCTGTTAATATTTGTTCAACACATGTAAAAACTTCATTTAACCTGCAAAGAGACAATTCACAGGTGAAAATGTCAACGGGGAAATTTCACATATTCATGTATGAAAACCAGCATGTGTCCAAAAAGCACGTGTGCTTTGAATTCACGTGGGTTTTCACACAAAGTTCAGCTGA
>NC_136004.1:33140863-33155863 GCF_048128805.1 Centroberyx gerrardi | reverse complement strand
CGACGCAACCTGGAGCGCTGCGACTGCGGCCCGGGACTGTCCTGCAGCGCCTCCGGCCGGGCGGAGCTACCCAAGGCCAAGGGCCAGGGGGTGTGTCTGCCCCGCCAGAGACAGGGCCAGAGGAAAACAAGGCATTCTGGGAAGAAGAGGAGGACGGCGGAGAGAGGCTGTTGACAGATTTAATATTAACTCTGACTATGTAGCATTTGTACACATTAAAGCCACGCTTCACTTTATAGCACGATTTAGTTGATTCAAACTCTGGTGGGACTTCAGTTCCCAACAGAACCAGTTCTCTGCTGTTGGAGAATGATAGAGGTTTTCAGGTGAAGTAACCCCCCCCCCCCCCCCCCCCCCCCCCCCCCCGGCGGCCATCTTGGAGGTCCTCACTGTGAACAGCTGACTGTGTTTCTGTCGTCTCAACAGAATTGAACAGACGGTTAATTTCTGTCTGTTTCTGACTGAACTGATCATTTCATCACTGATCCATCTGATTGATTTAGTGTTTAGATAATGTCAGCTTGTTAGCTAGCTAACCATAGCATCTGGTCAGCTAACATCACTGTCTTGTTGTTAACACATCTGATTAGCACACTAGCTAACGTAGCTAGCAGCGGCTAGCGTTAGCAGTGGGAAGTTAATGGAAAATTGTGGACAGTATCTGAGTGCAGACAGACAGCAGCAGATCTCATCCAGGCAGACTGATGCTGCGGTGATGCAGCTGCAGGCTCACCTGCTGATTTAAACAGTGTAGATTATATAGAAGTATGATTCACTGAATATTATGCACCGATATGCCAAACTTCATCAGCATGAACTGAAGCTGTACAGATTCGCCGTTGCAACTTGCTGATAATGTAAAAAGTTATGATTGCTTTTGTAATTGCTTGATTCATGAGAATATTCTTCTATGTATTATGTGGTAGAAATGGGAAATTGCCCAGAACAACTGAGTAGAAATGTTACTTTATCCTCATTAGGATAGGCCTACCTGTTCTTTTTAAATTAATATACATTTAGATGTAGATGATTTTATTTAGTGTGACTGAAAAACTTTGGTGCGAAACAGAACTACTGAGCAGACACTTTATTGTATGTAATTAAAACAGGGCTGAATATAGCATGTCATGTGTTTCATTTTGTGGCCAAACAGCAGGTAGAATAGCCAGACAGAGCAGAGATGTTCAGCAGGTTAATGTTAGTTTGTCTTCTGTATGAGGACAGTTGACAGGACTGTTGGACATACGAGCCTGAAGCTCAACACATTCATTTGATTTGATTTAAGCAACTTTGACACTGGCATGGACCTGCATGGGGTGACATTTATGGAAAATGCATTATAGGTCTGGAATGTAGTAATAACATGATAAACCCAAAACTTACAGTTATAACTTTGCAGGAAAATGTTTCATCTCATTCACAGCTGATGAGCTTTTAGTGTCGCAAAATGTCTGATGTATGAAAGTCCAAGCTGTTACTATTTATGATCAATTAAAAATCCCCCACTGGGAAAATGGTGATTTTGTTTTCTTTGACCAGCCAGCAGGTGGAACGTCACTTTCTTCTGGCTTCTGCTGCAGAGATCAGGTTAAAAACATCTCAACTTTATTAGACACAAAAATCAAAGTTAAAGCTAAACCAAAACCAGAGCTCAAATCTGTTTCCAGTCTGAACCAGATTAACACCCGCTGTCACAGATCAGAAGGTGGGCCAGGTTATTACTGCCGATTCATCCTCTCAAACAAATGATCTTTGGTTGGAGGTGTAGGCAGACTGCGGTCCTGACCAGGAACAACTTAAAGCTCCACACCGCCCCTTACTGGCAAACCAAGGAATTACTCCAGAACATCTGATGTGTTCCAACATGGCTGATCACACGTCAACTTCCACCCAGCCTCCGTTAAATCAGTTCAGGATCCAACATGGTCTTCTTTTCATTCTCCTCTCTGCTGTGGAAGACAGAGCAACATGCTTTATTTTACTGTATTTTCTAATTCCTGTGTCCCGTTTGTGTTGGAGCCCTGGCCTTGCTGTTGGAGAAAAGGCTGTAAGTGTGTGTGTGGGGTGACCTCCTCTAACAGGTGTTCAGATGGATCAGAGGTTCATGCACCTTCCACCCACCTCCACTAACTTCATTCAACTCTGGTTTTAGTTCAGGATGCAGCGTCTCGTCTCAGTACTGGGTCAAATTTTATTTTTTCTGTTCTGTGAGCAAACAGTGCAACACACATCACTATACTGTATTATATACACACACAATACTGTATTTTCTTCTTCATGTGCACCGTTCAGTGTTGGAGCCCTGCCTCCCTGCAGGTGTGTGAGGTGTAACTTCCTCTAACAGGTGTTCAGATGGATCAGAGGTTCATGCAAAAACCTCCGGACGCGTCCGTTATGTGTTGTATGTATTTAGGGCTGGTTTATTGTATAGAGTGAGTTTTAGTGTGTTCTGTGAAATAGTTTAATAGTTATGATGGGTGTTGATTCCCCCCCTCCTTTTAATAGGTTACACTATACTTATGTTGATTCCTTAAACTGACATGTATTTTAACTGACAACCTGCCAAGGGACAGATGAAAGTCAGCCTGGTGGCTCAACCTGGCATATTTACACTTGGTTTTAAGTGTTCATTAACTTGCACGGTCCCATTAGATAAATCATGTTTTGTCTTGAGGAGTTTCCTTCCTCCACAGTCTGAACCCGGCGCCCGGCTCGCTGCTCCAGATGAATGAAGAGCTGGCTTGAAGTTTGGAGAAACTTCAGTTTAGACAATATTCACTCTGCAGGAAGAAAACCTCCAGCGATGTGGTAAAACAAATGCTACCACCATTTGGTTTAAATGGGGATGCTACGTTAGCATAAGCCAAATCAAACTTCCTCCACACTGAGCAGCTGAACCTTCAGTCTGGTTTCCCTTCATCTCTGCACTTCACTTAGTGAATAAACTGAAACGGTCCTGTGTAATTAAAAAACAAATCACACAAGTTTCAATCTTCAAGGCAATTGTTCCCCTTTATTTTCTTATTCATTTTTTTTTGACTTAACAAAAAAACCGTTGGGACTTCCTGAATAAAAACAAAAAGTAATGCAAAAGAAACTTCTAAGGCAAAGTCACAAATGCAGAAACATGGTTTGGACAAGGAGAGAACGGAAAGAAGGGGGGGGTTTAGGGTTCTGGGGGTGGGGGGTTGGATCAGTTAAATCTCCATCAATAGGAATGTTGAATGGCAGAGGATGGGTGGAGGGGCAGAGGGGGGGGGGTGAAGGTGGGGGGCGGGGCTACAGGGGCGCAGGCTGCTCAGAGCTGACCGCAGTCGGCGATGGTGATCTTGGCGCTGGTCTTGCCGCTCTGGGAGCCTTTAGACTCCACCTTCTTGATCACATCCATCCCCTCCACCACCCTGCCGAACACCACGTGCTTCCCGTCCAGCCTGCGGGGAGACAGACAGGCAGAGAGACAGACAGGCAGAGAGACAGGCAGGCAGAGAGACAGACAGGCAGAGAGACAGGCAGAGAGACAGACAGGTCAGGTAAGGTACTGTGGGTCCCCTTTCCACCACTCGTTTCCAAGATGAATCATTTGAGACTCGACTTTAGAGGAACGGTGAGAGGAAACGTGACGATCCGAACGATGAGACTCCATCTGGTGGAGCGTCACAAAACAAGCGCACCTCAAGCCTGTATACAGCCAGTATATAAACGTTTTCTCACAGTGCTGCGATCTACAGACGTTTGATTTCCTTCCTACGATGCTGCCGCCTCTAGAGCGCGACAGTGTGTGTTGTGTGTGTGAGCATGGTGCAGTGTGTTGTGTGTGTGAGCATGGTGCAGTGTGTTGTGTGTGTGTGTGAGCATGATGCAGTGTGTGTTGTGTGTGAGCATGGTGTAGTGTGTGTTGTGTGTGAGCATGATGCAGTGTGTTGTGTGTGTGTGTGAGCATGATGCAGTGTGTGTTGTGTGTGTGTGTGAGCATGGTGTAGTGTGTGTTGTGTGTGTCGGTGTGTGTGAGCATGATGCAGTGTGTTGTGTGTGTGAGCATGATGCAGTGTGTGTTGTGTGTGAGCATGGTGCAGTGTGTTGTGTGTGTGTGTGTGCGCTCCCTCACCAGTTGGTAATGGCTGTGCAGATGAAGAACTGGGACCCGTTGGTGTTGGGTCCGGCGTTGGCCATGGACAGGACGCCGGGCTCGGTGTGCTTTGAGATGAAGTTCTCATCGGCGAACTTGTTGCCGTAGATGGACTTTCCTCCGGTTCCGTTGTTGTGGGTGAAGTCACCGCCCTGACACACACACACACACACACACACACACACACACAGGTTAACACTTAACTACACACTGGCAGGTTTCACTGGTTGACATGAACACATGAACCTGACTGTTCTTCAGTTACTGGATGATGGTGATTCAAGTCCATTATCCCAGTGCAGAGCGCCCTCTAGGAGACTGACGTTACAACACGAGTGATGTCATCAACTAAGTATTATGGGAAATATCAGGATGTTGGAACATGTCATGACCAATCAGACGGCCGGGATGAAACTACTTGTTGTATAACAGCCTCAGAGCTTTGACAGTGCTGAAGCAATTAGTCGATTAATCAATCAACAGATTAATCGTTTCATAATTGATTAATCGTTTAGTCATTTATCAAGTAAAAATACTAGACATTTTCTGGATACAGCTTCACAGATGTGGAGATCTGCTGCTTTTCTTTGTTTCATCTCAAAATGAAAACTTTGTTTTTTGGCTGCTGGTCAGACTGAGGAAGAAATCTGAAGAATCACTTTGAGCTGAGAGGGACGTCTGACTGAACGGCCATTTATTCCCACTCCTTATTCAGCCTGAGATTTCCTCCTCGTTAGCCGTTTTCTGTGTGTGTGTGGGGGGGGGGGGTTGATTTTCCCCGAACCAATCACTAGTGACTGATGTATCTGAACCGATCACTAGTGACTGATGTATCTGAACCGATCACTAGTGACCAACTTATCCGGCCGCTCTGAGGTCACTTCGGTCACATGATGCTGGACGGATTTACTAACTTCACCAAGAATGTTGGTTGTTTAACAAAAAAAAAAAATCGTCTTTGCAAAGACAATCTGTTGGTTAATGATAACAAATATTTTTCTGCCGTTCAATAAAAACATGACTGTAGCCACTTTCTCCACAGATGTTTCACAGTTAGTATTTGGAAGCCAGTGGATGAACCAGACTGAGGTTTAGTTTGAGGCCAGATGATTGTTCTAGCGGAGGAGCCGTTTTCCCAGCAGCCTCGACGTTGCTGAACGCTCGGAGCACCAAGGTAACGTTCACTTCAATAAATCACCGTTTACTCTCCTGGCATCGTTCTCTGGCTACAGATTGACCGTACTGTGCTCAGAGTTTATAACAGAACTCCAGAAGGTCACAGGTTTGATCCCGTCCCAGCTGAGCCTCCGCCTCACCTGGCACATGAAGCCGGGGATGACGCGGTGGAAGCTGGAGCCCTTGTAGCCGAAGCCCTTCTCTCCGGTGCAGAGGGCACGGAAGTTCTCGGCGGTCTTGGGCACGATGTCGGCGTCGAGCTGCGGAGCAAATCAAACACACCCAAAGTCAGTTCACTATGCAGTCTGAACAGGATTTAAAGTCAACAGTGCAACAAAAGAGATTCTACTTCTGTTATGTTTCTACTTCACTCCAACAGAGAAAAGCCTCTTTAGAAAAGGGGAAAGTTGTGCAATCTTTACCATGAAGCGGTCTGAATTAACAGAGTTTGGCGTCTGGCCATCCGGGCGCAGAGCCAAAACCCGGCAGTTATCAGTTTCAGGCAGCGCCCTTTGCTCTGTGATGCAAGGCTCCATACAGCCTGCCCCTCTACAGCCTGTCCCATTCCCATCTACAGCTTGCCCCATCCCATCACAGCCCCGTCCCTCTACAGCCTGTCCCATCTACCGCCTGCCCCATCTACAGCCCCGTCCCATCTACAGCCTGCCCCTGTACAGCTTGTCCCATCACAGCCCCGTCCCTCTACAGCCTGTCCCATCACAGCCCCGTCCCATCTACCACCCGTCCACACTGAAGGAAACCTGACAACGCAGCACAGATCCATGTACAGCACACAACTCAAACTGCCAGCCTCACTAGTGAAGGAGGAAGCAGGTCAATGAAACTCCCAGTAGAAATGGAGCTAAATTAAATCCTTAAAATACCATCCTGAATATTAGAGAAGAGTTGTAATAAAACTGGAAAAAGCACCAATGCAGTAGCTATTGATTGAGACTAAACTGAGCTTTATAAAGGATTGTGATGAACAGAATCAGAGGCTTCTGGTTTATCCTGCCATTAATCATTAAGAGGGAAAAGGTTCAAACCTCCTGTAGTCTGGTGACTGTTCCAACCCTGAACCAGACCAGCTCACTGTGTGGTAATGCCATGGAAAAACCTACAATGCAGCATTGCACCACACTGGAATATCTGCATGCCCTGCACAGCGGTGACGCTACCATGCAAGTATGTGGGGGGTGGGGGTGGGGGGGGCTGCAGGCGGTGTGTTCAGGCTGGGACGGTGCGGGCTGCAGGCCGAAACCAGAGCTCAGACCTCTATAATTCACAAGCCATCTGCTTCAGATGGCATGCAGATCTAATTACTTTTAACATTTGGAACCCACATGTGACACCAATTCACATTCAATTGAGCTGCATGTGTAGTAACGAGGGAGAAAAGCGTCCGGGAGGTTTCCATCACACCAGCCAGTTAGATTTCAGATTACAACGCCCATATTGGGGCACAGCTACTGCGCACAAAATGGCTGGATGCTAGCATGCTAGCTGCTTCAGTTAGCCGTTACCAAAGCCAAGCGCACAGCAAAGCGCCTCGGAGGCCATTATACTGCTGTTGTTATGTAACAGACTTATCTATTGTTTGACTATAAAGCAGTAAAGGTATCCGGAGAGTTTCCAGCAGTCTGCCCAAACCCGCATTTTAACATGCAAATCAGCCCCCACCCCTCCCAGACCCGCATGGAACTTTCCAGAACTATTCCTCCAGCCATTTACATAAGAACCGGTGCCGTTAGCTTGGTGGCTAACATGTTAGCTGTGCGCTGCGGTTCATTTGTCGCTCCTTCCCCGTGTTGTAGCGGCCAGAGAACAGCCGGAAACAGAAATATGGTTCAAGTTTAAATAAAAACCACTGTTGACGGTAAAGTAGGTTTTATTTAACTGACGCCAGAATTCGGTTTCCCGGGCTTGCGTGAAGGCCGCGAGACAATGCAACAAAGAACGGCGCGGCCTGCACGCGACACACGGCGCGTTCATTCATTCGCTCTGTTCATTGACGCGTTCAAACGGCGTTTTGTGCCAATCAATTAACAATTAAACCACACCGACAAGCAATAACGGGTTTGGCCCGCTTTCCGTGCCTGCAGGCTGTGCACTGCGGCTCCTACCCAAGCCACAAAAATGTGCCGCGGGCCTCTCCGGTACCTGCTAGTTTAGCTCCGGTCGGGCCAGACGAAGGGGGGTATATTTATATTTGAGCTATTGACTTAAAGTTAAATGTTATATATTTAATGCAATCAGTCCATGCTTACTGGTTCGGCAACTAAGATAATGTGCCTTATTGAAGATAAGATGGCGCTCGGTCGGATTTGAGTTTGCGGAAATGACAATCTAATGTTGAGCTGTTCACTTCACACGACAGCCAATCCATGCGGGAATAAACATTTACATTCAACTCTGGTTTTAGCACAAATGACCTCTCGGCTGCACGGGAAGGTTCAACAGAGCTGCAGTTTGTAAGTTAAATTATATAAAGTTCCGCCGCCTGGTCCCGTTATCCCACAGCGCTGGCGACAAGCCCTAACGTTACACACGTGCACATGGTTTCCTCAACACAACTAGCTCGTGACAGCTCGGTTAGTTTGAATGAAGCTAACGGCAGCACTAAGCTACGGAGCCGAAACACGGCTTTGACTCTTTAAACCAGCTTCACATCACGTACTGCCACAGCAAGAATGAAGAAAACGTCAAACTACTATCACGCATCAGAAGCAAAGCACAGTAAACTAACGGCGAGCTGGCGTTAAACTAAGCAGCTCGTGTCTGATAAAGCTCCACCGGCTACACGCAGCATCAGCAGGCCGGTTTACCTGCATGACGACCCGGCCCAGAGGCGCGCCGTCGGCGCTCAGGTCGAAGAAGACTCGTGTCTTGGCCATTTCAGCAGAGAGCTGCGGGAGGACTGTCGAGCTTTTCGGCGGGGAGACAGGCTGGACCACAAGGAACCGAAAAAGATGGAGGTTTGTGGATTAATTTTATATAAGATGCCGGTGGGCGGGCTAAAATCGGAGGTAGACAAATGAGAACGCCGGGATATTTGACTGACGTGTATCTCAGCGAATCAGCAGCCGCTATAGTGGACTCTCCCGTTTTACTCGTCTCTAACCGGACAGAGACATTTGACGGCGTGCTTGATTTGTAGAACACAGTGTACCAGCTAGGCGGAGCTTAACTGTTGTCAGGTTCTACCAAAGGCGCGAGCCACGCAGTGCTCCCGTCTCGGTGTACCGGCCGAAAAACCGAGCGGATGAATCCTGGAGCAGCGCGCGCCTCGGTTAATTGGCAGCTCGGGCTTCCATACAGCGCGTGTGGTCGGTATACGGAGGCGATTCCGCATCAGTCCCGCAGTCAGAGCGCGGTCCCGCTGCCAGGGCGCGAGCTCCGGCCAGTGCGCGATCCCGCAGTCAGGGCGCGGTCCGCGGTTCTCCGCATAGAGGCGAGGAAAGTTTAGCTCGAGGGAAACTGAAGTATCCAGAGCCGGAGGAAGTCCTGCCCCCGCCCCTACCGGCAGAACCGGATCAGACTGAGGATCAGACCGATGGAAGTTGAAGTTTTCAGGCGTGATTTTCTGAAAATGTAATATTTCATTTGGTGATTGTAATTATGAAGATGTCTGTTAGGAAGTCACAGTTCAACAGAGTTTCTGAGCTCATGCTCCTCTGTGTCTGAGTCCGTTATCCAGAACAACTGACAGAGTGCAACAGAGAGGGACTGTTCAGATCAGAGGGACTGGGATGTGGACGCTGCAGCGGGACAGGAACCATCAGTCAGGCTGAGGCCGGCTCTCTCTCTCTCTCTCTCTCTCTCTCAGGTTTGGACATATTCAATAAAACGATCATAACTCTTATCAGCCCACAGTTCCTCTCTGAGTCTCGCTGGTGTTCCAGTTTCCCTGACAGTTCAGGCTCAGTTGGGACCGGTCCTGTAGTCCAGGGTCCAAACCCCAAAACACACTGTAGACCACAGACCTCCATCTGGTAAGAATGATCCAATGATTAGTCCCAGAGACCGCGTTCAGTGAAGCTTTAGTCCATTTCATACAGGTTATAGTCCCGTCTGATAAAGGTTTAGACCTAGTGCTAACTTCTAATGAGTGACATGATAGTGAAATTAAACTCTACCCCTGGAACCCCTTCAAGAACTCATAGAACCCCCCAAGGACCCCCGCAACCCCTTCAAGAACCCCTAGAAACCCCTCAGGAACCCCCTCAAGAACCTCAGGAACCCTCTCCAGAAGCCCCGCAACCCCTTCAAAAACCCCTGGAACCCTGTCTGTCCTGCTGTCTGTGTCCTGCTGTCTGTGTCCATGCTGTCTGTGTCCTGCTGTCTGTGTCCATGCTGTCTGTGTCCTGCTGTCTGTGTCCTGCTGCCTGTGTCCTGCTGTCTGTGTCCATGCTGTCTGTGTCCTGCTGTCTGTGTCCATGCTGTCTGTGTCCTGCTGTCTGTGTCCTGCTGTCTGTGTCCATGCTGTCTGTGTCCTGCTGTCTGTGTCTAACCCTAACCCTGGAGAATAATAAACACGGAGGCTCTGGTCCATCTGTCTTTCCAGCGTGTGTTTATTAAATTAAAAAGGTTATTATTATTAGCATCATACTGAATCATACAGAGATCATGGACATTTTTCAGAAGCCACCTGACTCAGTGGGACATGGAGACTCACATCACAACCGTCTGGACTCTAGTCAATTTACAACATACATAATAATAATGAAGAGCATGATGAAGAAGATGATGATGATGATTACACCTTGGTCATTATTACATACAGCCTGCTGTTGATCAAACGTTAAGGTCATGATCCAAGGGCAACAGTTTGAGGCAATGTAAAAGGCAATTTTGCCGGCAACTTTGACCAACAGTATTGTGTCCATTGTAACGTTTCACATTGATTTTTGTCCTCGTCAATATCGCCATTCATTGTTACAGGCAATATTGCCCAAGTCCATTGCCTCTACAAGTTGCTCTGTGTATCACTGTCCTCAGAGTGGAACCGGTGCGGAGTTGGTCATCTGGACTGGGATCAGGACAACATAGTTGCCCTGGGGGACCTGAGGCTAGCTGCATAGGGGAGACAATTTTCTGGGCAACGTAGACCGACAACGCTCCTGGCAACAGGCAACACAGTGAGAAACACAGTCACAAATTTAGTCAAACTTTTCCAATGGGATTAAAGTGACACGGTTGCTAAAACAACTTGTTGGACAATGTTGTCTGACCTAAAAGTTGCCTTGTGTGTCATAAGTTGCCCACAAAGTTGCCAGAGTCTCTGTGGTCAGAGGAGTGCTGATCTGAGAGCAGCTGCTCTGATCAAACTCCAGCCTGCAGGACGATGGCTTTCTTTATCTTCTGATCTGCTGGATTGAAAACATTTCTTCAGTCTTCTGAGCTTAAAGCAGAAGCTTCAGTGTTTCCACATATTCAGATGGAAAGGAACCACTTCATATAAAACTGAGTTCTGATTGGTCAGTGGAGGCTCATCTTCCCTGTACAGGTCAAACTGCAACAATTTATCAGAATATATTTAAAGCTTATTTGGCCGAATAAATTCTGGCCTGGGGCTTTAAGTCAAAGTTTCGACCTGACCGGCTAGATCAGCTCTGCTGATGTAGAACTAGAACGAACAGAAACGCCTCACAGGTCTGAACTCCTGTCTGTTGGTTAGCGGTTTCACTTTGATAAGCTTGATAAATACCAAGAGGCACCGATACACTGAGAGAATCTGAGGAGGTGAAAATGTGCATAATCGTCAACAGCGGTTTCTGCATTACCTGCTTGTTCTTTACAACGATTCACTGCAATATGACTTCAGACTGTCTGTAAATCTCCTGTGTGACTAGAAAGACTTTCAAGAGGAAAAAACGGATTCTACTTCCATTCCAGAGCAGGCAGGTGGAAACCTCTGCCTTCCCTTCCCCGGCCCGTTCAGCCGGTCAGACGCACACCGGCTCACGCTCGCTAGCTCTGACCGCTGCCATGGATTGTGATTTTCTGGTTTTCTTGTGTGTTTTCCCCGGCTTCTGCTGATCCTGGAACAGCGATAAAACTAAGAGAGCTGAAGGAGAGACGTTTGAGACGAGCGAACCTCAGCTCAGCCTCCAGAGGTTCGTCTTCACCTGAACTCACAGGAAAACTCTCCTCAGATCCTCTGACCCTGTTCAGTCTGTGATGTTCAACACATTCAGCAGTTATTTAGTGATGAAGTTGGTGGATGGATGGATTTCTCCCTGTATGACTGTTGAACGTCTCTTGGTGCAAAATGGCGGCTCTAGAAAGAAGCCCTCGCTCTTTGATTCTGAGGGACTGACACCAAAACCTGACGTTTACCGCTGATGTTTTACATCCTGAAACATTTTCTCATATCAAACTGGAAATATCTGGAGGTGACGTCACCTCGTCTACGATTGGCCGGTTATCCACCGAGAAGAAAAACACAACAAACTGCTGAATGGAGCCGGAGATGAAAAGAACATCAACAACAGCTGATTAACAGAGTTAGAGAGATTTAGGAGGAGTTTTCCTTTAAAGGAATAGTTCACCCAAAACCTAACCCAAAAATAAGAATTTGGTACCACATAACACACAGTGAGTTAGCTAGCGCTGCTCTGTATCAGCCTTCTCCTGAACTGAAGTGCCGGTCCTGGTTCTGGTTCTTTACATTTTTGAGAAAAATAACCATCAAATTCCTCCAAACAGCAGAATCCAAGTGTTCTGAAGCCAAACTGCACTGTGGGTCCAACGGTCCAATATTCACCTCATTATCTCTGTTATGTTCCACAAATCTGCACCGCCAACCGTCACTACAGCAGCAACCAGATGCTGCCTTCAAATGCCATCAGAAATACTGTACTACTACTGTAAAACCCAGTAGGACCAGTCTGGTCTGTACTCTGTAAAACCCAGTAGGACCAGTCTGGTCTGTAATAAATGTACACTGCTGAACTTCAGTTGTTCTGCAGGAGGCTGACAAGGAGCAGCTGGCTAACTGCCTGTGTGTTACGCAGATATACACTCTTTAACTTTTGGGTGAACTATTCCTTTAATATTCCATGACAGTAGATTAGGGCTGTTGGGCCAAACTGGGAGCCGGGCTCATTCAGACACACCAGGACTCGTCATGTAAAACTGGACACGCCGCGGGTCCGGGCCGACCCGTCCTGGGTCCCGCACCACGGGTTGAGAAACGCTGCCGCTGAGGAAGAGAGTTGCTTCTAACAGGGAATGGAGGATGAAGGATCAATACATTTTTCAGAGATAAAAAACAATAAAATAAAGTTACCATCAAGTTCATAGTCAGACATCAAAGATTCTCATATTTAAAAGTTGTTTTTTTTCCTCATTATTGTTGTTCGCCCGCTCCATCCCGCGCAGACGGCGGCCATGTTGGAGCCGCCCGCAGGCGGCCATGTTTGCGGGCGAGGAGAGAGTTCATATTTTACAGGAAGTCTGTTTTGCCCACATCGTCTGTTTTTTTTTCTGAAGGTGTGTAAGCATATACAGTGTGTGTGTGTGTGTGTGTGAGAGGGTGTGTGTGCGTGTGTGTGTGTGTGTGTGTGTGGTCAGTTGTTCTCGAACAGGGACAGCAGGTCGTCGTTGTTGTTGTTCGGGAGGTCCGGGGGTCCGAGGTACGACAGCAACTCATCTGGGTTGGTCAACTCCGGAAGCAACTACACACACACACACACACACACACAAACAATACAGTTATTATTATTATTGTTCTTGTTCTTGTTATGATGAGCAGCAGCAGCAGTATGTACGGAGTGAAAGCTTCTGTGTCTCGACTCACATCCAGTGAAGGTTCTGGAACCTCGGCCCCCCCCGCCCCCCCCAGCCCGAAGGAGCCGTCGCCTTGGAGACGGGGATTCTGGTTGCTACGCTGCATCATCTGGTTGCCCGGGTTACCGCCCCCCAGGTGCGAGTTGCCATGGAGACCCTGTGGCTGCTGCTGGGAGAGAGGTGCACCATGGGAAGTGGGGTCCAGACGACCTGGGAGAGACATCTGAGAGAGGAGAGGAGGAGGAGGAGAGAAGGAGAGGAGAGGAGGAGAGAAGAGGAGAGGAGAGAAGAGGAGAGGAGAGAAGAGAGCAGGAGAGGATAGGAGGGAGAGGAGGAGAGGAGGAGAGAGGAGGAGAGAGGAGGAGAGGAGAGAAGAGGAGAGGAGGAGAGGAGGAGGAGAGGAGAGGATAGGAGGAGAGAAGAGGAAAGGAGGAGAGGAGAGGAGGAGAGGAATTAATAAACTTTTAGACTTGTAGATTTTGAGTGCTGCTACTGGTGTGTGAATATATTCTGCATCAATAACACCAGTAAATAATTAATAGTGATATTAATAGTAATCTGTGAGTGTGTTACCTGTGCAGCCAGTGGGTGGGGGGGGGGCTTGTCGGGGGTGAGCAGGGCGCTGGGGAGCTCAGCCTGGTAGGAGAGAGGGGGGGGGGCCGGGGGAGGAGAAGTCCCCCCCCACCCCCGGAGTCCCGGGACCGGCCCCGAAGTCTGAGAAGCTACCGGACTGGCTGGGGTAGGACGGAGCTGGGGGGGAGGGGGGGGGGGGGTATTAATCACAAATGACCATCACAGTTTCACAAGCTCTCCATCCAAATTATATTATTGTCACTTTGTAATGACATTTTTAAATTGTTGTTTACATTCTAGCAGCCAATGGCATCGCTGGAAAGATTTGAGTCTCAGAAATAAACAGAATTCTGCACAGTCAGACTTTGTTGTCACTGAAGTTTTATTGATCACATCGTATCCTGGTTGTATTGATCCTGAACCTCAGATCAGTATTGAGTCGTATCAGGAGAGAAACAGATCGTCCCATCCATATTATTTATGTATTTATGATTTCATTAGCTGGTGTGTCCGTGCAGTGTGATGTCAGACTGATCTTCCCTCTGCCTACCTGGTCCTGGGTAGTCTGGTGTGTTGCTGCTGTTGCCGCCCCCTGCGGGCAGGGAGGGGTACGGCATCGGGGAGGAGGCGGCGGCGGCGGAGGAGGATGAAGGGGCGGGGCCTAGCGAGGCAATCATCTCCATGACGCTGGGCAGCACCATGTGACTGGGGCTGAGCGTCCGGCAGCGCTTCAGCACCGGACCGTCAGACTCCTCCTTCACATGCAGGTCTGGCTTCACCGGCACGGGCTTCCAGCTGCACACCGGGTCGATGGTGATCTCCTCATACTCTGAACTGAGGGGGGGGGGGGGGGGGGGGGAAGAGAGAGAGAGAGAGAGAGAGAGAGAGAGAGAGAGAGAGAGAGAGACAAAGAGAGAGAGAGAGAGAGAGCATTAGAGAAGTTCAAACACCAAAAGAAGTTTCACTGCAACATTTTGTTTCAACGTTTTGTAAATCAGCTATTCTGGCTGATTATTCCAGGTGTTTGTTGAAATATTGATAATATTTTCATATTGTCCAACTGAAAACAACAGATGACACTAATGAAGTGAGTTTCTTACTTCTGAACGTAGATGAGGATTCCCAGCATGTACTGATCCACCTCCAGGCCCTCCAACAGAGCTGTTTTACTGCTCACACACACACACACAGAAAAATATTAAGAGACTGGCAGTTAAGGAGGAGATAGGAGGTGTATGTACAGTATGTATGTATGAGTGTATGTGTATGTGTGTGTGTGTGTGTGTGTGTGTGTGTAGACATACTTGCACACTGGGCATCGCCACGTTCCTCTC
>NC_136004.1:33133363-33135863 GCF_048128805.1 Centroberyx gerrardi | reverse complement strand
CTGCCAACACACACACACACACACACACACACACACACACACAGTCAGTGTCTTACCCCAGTCGGCTGGTTGAAGAGAGTTGTATGCACCGGCGCCACCTGTTGTGAGAGCGTTTAACCCTCCGCCCTGACCGTTAAACTGTTCCTGCTGGACACACACACACACACACACACACACACACACACACACACACACACACACACACACACACACACACACACACACACACACACAGACATGAAGTTAGAACTTTCACCAGTTTCAACAGTTCATCCCTAAATAACTCTGGAATGTGTTGAACATCACAGACTGAGCAGATCTCACAGTGGAGGGACGGGGGAAAGGGGCGGGGCTTCAGGCTCAAGCGTCCTGCTGAAGTGTCCATGAGCAGGACTCACCTTGTAGTACTGTGAGCTGGGCGGTCCGGAGGGGGGGGTACTGTGGGAGGGGCATCTTGTGGCTCTGGTAAGAGGGGGAGGAGCCAGAGCGCTGGGGGGCGGGGCCTGGACCACCAGGACCTGCCGGGGAACAGACAGATGAATGAATCCACAGGAAGCACACAGACACAGAGAGCAACATATCATCTCTGTAAAACACAACCCGAAGCATGCTGGGTAGCGTAGTTTAGTGTAACTTTAGTCTTCCTACCTGGGTGGTACTGCAGGCCGGGGGCAGCGTACGGGCCGGGCCCCGCGTGACTCCCTCCACCTGAACCAGGCATCGAACCTGCGGCACCGCCAGGACCGGACAGGACATTCACACTGGGACCAACAGGAACCCCATACTGCTGAGACATTCCTGGGAAGGACTGAGAGAGGAGGAGGAGAGAGGAGAGGAGAGGAGACGAGGAGAGGAGAGGAGAGGAGAGGAGAGGAGACGAGGAGAGGAGGAGAGGAGAGGAGAGGAGGAGAGGAGGAGGAGAGGAGAAGAGAGGAGGAGAGGAAGAGGAAAGGAGAGGAGAAGAGGAGAGGAGAGGAGGAGGAGAGGAGAGATGATAGAAAGGGAGTGAGGATAGAGGAGTAGAGGGAAAACAGAGATAAAAAGAAGGAAGGATGAGAGAGAGGAGTGTTTCTGTGTCCCAGTAAAACCTCATCAGTCAAAACACATCATGTATCAACACTCTGCTGCTGTATTTACTCTGTTAAGGTTAATACTCTGTTCTATTCTTATATGCTAATCTAATCTGATCATGTCTAATTGATCTAATCTAGTCTGATCTGATATAATCTCATTTGATCTAATATAATCTGATCTAGTCTATTCTAATCTGATTTTGTCTAATTGATCTAATCTAGTCTGATCTGATATAATCTCATTTGATCTAATATAATCTGATCTAGTCTATTCTAATCTGATTTTGTCTAATTGATCTAATCTAATTAATCTAATCTGGTCTGATATAATCTGATCTGATCTAGTCTAATCTGATCTAATCTAGTCTAATCTGATTTGATCTAATCTGATCTAGAATAATATGATTTAATCTAATCTCATTGATTTGATCTAGTCTAATCTGATTTGATTTAATCTGATATAGTCTAATTCAATCTAATCTGATCTAATGTATCTGATTTGATGTAATATAATCTGATCTAATCTGATTTGATCTAATTTGATCTAGAGTAATATTATCTGATCTGATCTGATCTAATCTGATTTGATCTAATCTGATTTGATCTAGTCTGATTTGATCTAATCTGATTTGATCTAATTTGATCTAGAGTAATATTATCTGATCTGATCTGATCTAATCTGATTTGATCTAATCTGATTTGATCTAGTCTGATTTGATCTAATCTGATTTGATCTAGTCTGATCTAAATTAATTTCAGGTTGACTCTTACCTCAGAGTTGTAGGGGCGTTTGAGGCCTTGTGGGGGCCTCAGAGGGCCTTGCTGGGGTCCGGGGCCGTAGTTTGGGTGCTGGGCGACCCTCTGGGGGCCGCCGCCCGGGCCGTACATGGGGCCCATGGAGGGGGGGCCCCTGGCCGGCCCGGGGCCCGGACCCATCCCGCCTGGGGCCATGGGGGGGCCGCGAGGGCCGGCGTGGGCCATGAACTGACTATTATAGGCTGGACCTCCCATCTAGGACACACACACACACACACACACACACACACACACACACACACACACACACACACACACACACACACACACACAGAGAAGATACTCAGTCAACTCTCAGTTCAGCAACTATTCCAAATCCACAGATAAATACAATCTACTTAAATCTGCCAAATCTCTAGTCCAGATTTGACTGTAAAATATTAAAGCTGGGTGCTATATTTTAAAACATCAAGTACTTCCAAGGGCATCCATTAATTTCCCAAAGATTTCCTTTCCTTATTTTATTTTCCTCAAATCCACAAACTTCCAGTAAAACTTCATCATCCTGCTGCAGGAGCAAAATCCAACACACTCCTGTAGTCTCCAGCAGGGGGGGCAGTAACTCTCATCCCCCCATCCACCCAGGCTGCCAGAGCCAATCAGGCGACCTG
>NC_136004.1:33120863-33128363 GCF_048128805.1 Centroberyx gerrardi | reverse complement strand
TCCTCTCCTCCTCTCCTCTCCTCTCCTCTCCTCTCATGGTTTTCTCCTCCACTAACACTTCAGCACACGGTGGATTTCATCATCAGCTCTACTTCACTGCACTAAACACTCAGCATGGCCCGAGCTAATGTTTCTGTCTGTGATCCTGATCCCGTACGCCTGTAATTCATTAAAGATGTTCATATTTTGAAATAATCGGCTGTGTAGCACAAGCATCAAAACAGTCTGAAGTCCAGACTTCTGGAGTGAAGCTGCGGTCTTTCATTCAATCACACATTTTCACCACAGAGAGGCGCTGCTCATCCAGACCAATAAACTCACTAATCCTCTTTTTATTTTGTAGCTTTTTGACTGTTGTGTTGTAATTTATCTGTTTCTCCAGCTCACCCTCTGTCTGCAGACTGAGCTGCTGTCTGACACAAACCTGTCCGACTCCTTTGAAAGGTGTTTCTTCAAGTGTCTGGATAAATTAGAGTACGCTAATTAGCTCTGCTGCTGTCGTTCCTCCACACACACACACACACACACACACACACACACACACACTGCAAACAGTCCAACTACCTGTCTGCCTGCCTCCAGCCTGCAGGTCACAGGACTCCAGACTGCAGACAGGACTGTGGTTTCACAGAGCGCTGCACTGCTGGGCGACGTTTACGACAAATACATTTTTACATCAATTTGCATAAATGGATCAGTGGGGGAAAATTAAATAAATATGTTTATAAATGGACCGGAGGTCGATCAACAACCTGGAGCCGATACGATGCATCAAAATTCAGAGAGATCAGGAGCAGTTCCGATACCGGATATGGATCAGTGCATCCTGACTAAACACCATACCGACATGTAGAGGTCACCTGCTACCAATCTTCTTATTGATCACTAGTAAGTTAATCAGAGAGCTTTGCCAAACTGTCGGTCTACTACTTTAATCTAGAGGATCCATCTCTTCATGGAGGGGAGGAGGGAGGAGAGGCTCTGATGCTGCTGACAGTTTAGACTGATGCTTTAGTCCATCAGACGATTGTTCTCTCTCTCACAGCAGTAGTATTGTTAGTTCTAGTGTTTCTCCAAAGACTACATTTCCCATAAGCCCCGTTGCTTACAACGAAGACGAAGGAAAAATATCAAATATCTCCTAATGTGATGAAAGCTGGAAAACCATCTACAGTGAACAGGAAGGGAATGCAGGGGAACGCCTTGCTCAACTTACTGAGAGAACCCCCCCCCCCCCCCCCCCCCCGCCTTCTGTAGAGCAGAGGACAGAGGTGTGTGTGTGTGTGTGTGTGTGTGTGTGTGTGGAGTGGTTAAAGGGCAGATAAACAGAGTAGGACGAGGAGAGGAGGAGGGGTAATCACACATTCCTGAACATCACTGTGGTGTCAAACAATACACACACACACACACACACACACACAGCAGACATAGCTGTGTTCATGTTCTCTCTGCAGCCTTGAACACACTCACTTTTTATGGCTTTTTGAGAAGCGATTTATTTCCTTTAAACCTGTCAAATCCACATTCCACTAGTCTACCAGTCACTTCCACTAGTTTACCAGTTAGTTTCACTAGTTTACCAGCCCCTTTCACTAGTTTACCAGCCACTTCCACTAGCCTCTTTTACTAGTTTACTAGTCACTTTTACTAATTTACCAGCCACTTCCACTTTTTTACTAGCCCCTTTCACTAGTTTAATAGTCACTTCCACTAGTTTACTAGTCACTTTAACTAATTTACCAGCCACTTCCACTAGTTTACCAGTCACTTCCACTAGTTTACCAGCCACTTCCACTAGTTTACTAGCCCCTTTCACTAGTTTAATAGTCACTTCCACTAGTTTACTAGTCACTTTAACTAATTTACCAGCCACTTCCACTAGTTTACCAGTCACTTCCACTAGTTTACCAGCCACTTCCACTAGTTTACTAGCCCCTTTCACTAGTTTACCAGCCACTTCCACTAGCCTCTTTTACTAGTTTACTAGTCACTTTTACTAATTTACCAGCCACTTCCACTTTTTTACTAGCCCCTTTCACTAGTTTACCAGCCTCTTTCACTAATTTAATAGTCACTTCCACTAGTTTACTAGTCACTTTAACTAATTTACCAGCCACTTCCACTAGTTTACCAGTCACTTCCACTAGTTTACCAGCCACTTCCACTAGTTTACTAGCCCCTTTCACTAGTTTACCAGCCACTTCCACTAGCTTCTTTTACTAGTTTACTAGTCACTTTTACTAATTTACCAGCCACTTCCACTTTTTTACTAGCCCCTTTCACTAGTTTACCAGCCTCTTTCACTAATTTAATAGTCACTTCCACTAGTTTACTAGTCACTTTAACTAATTTACCAGCCACTTTCACTAGTTTACTAGTCACTTTGACTTGTTTACCAGCCTCTTTCACTAGTTTACTAGTCACTTCCACTAGTTTACTAGTCACTTTAACTAATTTACCAGCCACTTTCACTAGCTTACTAGTCATTTTGACTTGTTTACAAGCCTCTTTCACTAGTTTACTAGTCACTTTGACTGGTTTACAAGCCACTTTCACTAGTTTACTAGTCATTTTGACTTGTTTACCAGCCTCTTTCACTAGTTTACTAGTCATTTTGACTGGTTTACAAGCCACTTTCACTAATTTACCAGCCTCTTTCACCAATTAACTAGTCACTTTGACTAGTTTACAAGCCACTTTCACTAGTTTATTAGTCAGTTTGACTTGTTTACCAGCCACTTTCACTAATTTACCAGCCACTTTCACTAGTCTATCAGCTGTATTGTAGCAAATATATTAATATGCAAATTAGCGTCTTCTAATTGAACTTCTGAACTTCTAAGAGTTTCTGAGCAGCCAATAGCTGCTCTCCTTGGATCAGCTGCAGCTCTGAAACCTGCAGCTGGACATCTGTTCAGTTTTTGTAGTTTATGCCGTTTGTTATTTTAGCTTATTTTATTGTTAGGGTTTTATTTTTTCATCTTCTTATATTTTCTCATTCATTACATACTGCATATATCTTTATCTTTTCATTTATTTTCATATTGCATATCTTCTCAGATTCTCATATTTTCATGCATATTTTTCAATTGATGTTTTTATTTCTCATATTCTACTGCTTTGGACAATGTGCATTTTCTATTTAGTTTTTTATACATGTCTACTTAATACATACTAGTGTTGTAATTGCAGGTTGTGTTTATCAGCTCTCATCTGCTCTACTCTAAACTTGATTTGATTTCGGGAGATTCTATTTTTCATGTCCATGTGATCTGAAACATGCGACATGATGCTGACTGTTCGCTGCTTCTGGGAAATAAAGACTTCCTGTTGTGTGTGTTGTGTAGATGTTTTCATGTTGAAGAAATACAGAATCAATACTTTTTTTAAATAGTTAAACAATAAAAAATAAAAAAAATGGATCAGTGTTGCTGCCCCCCCCTCCTCTCTGAGTCAATAGTTTCAGTGTTTTACAGTAAGTTCTAATGCTGAGATCAGTCACCTGAGAGGCAGCAGCCTAGCGTTACTAATCACACACACACACACACACACACACACACACACACACACTGATCTATGCTAGCGACTCTTTCTACTGGAACTGCTCCATCCATGTCCCAGTAATCAGACTGGGTCAACTGAGCCATAAAACAGAAAATAGAGACAGACAGGTCAGACAGGCAGACAGGCCAGCTACTGATCCAGAGAGAGAGACTGATTATGTAAGAGTGGTTGGGAGGTGGAGGGTCTCTCTCTCTCTCCCTCCCTCTCTCTCCCTCTCCTTCTCTCTCTCCCTCTCTCTCTCTCACACACCCCTCAGCCATGACACATGCTTCTCTCCTGTGTGCAGCAGGTTGCTCTCTCTCTGCAGACGTCACACCAAACTCCATTCAAATATCTGGAAACTTCTGTGAGCGGCTCATCAGCAAACACACAAACCTGCTGGAAACCGACTTACCAGCTGTTAGGAGCCGCTGGTCAATTCGGCATAAAAGTGATTCACTGATTAAAAACAAACCATCAGCGTAACATGAGACTCTGAACAGCCGATTCTGAGCGGGGGTGTGATTAAGATTAAGATTAAGATCGCACTTTATTCATTTTATATGACATGATATGTGTGGACACAGCTTTTTCTACAATTTTTGGTAAAAAAATGATATACTGAAACTGACTTTTTTTCAAATCACTGCAACAGACTTTTACAACTCTTAAACCAAATGATGAAATCCTTTTTAAAGGACAGGAGGAAGTGAAGTCACAGACTGGATCCTGCAGAGTTACTGACTGACTGACGAGCTTCAGGTGATAATGTGTTTCCAAAATGTTTCTGCAGCGTTGTTCCTCAGCCTCACAGTGAGGGGAGAGGACATCTGTACTGGATATTAACCAATCAGCTTGAAGTGAGAGAGAGAGAGAGAGGGAGAGAGGGAGAGAGAGAGAGAGAGAGAGGGAGAGAGGGAGAGAGAGAGAGAGATGTTGCTTAAAATTGACTATTTGAATTCACTTAGTTTTTGTTTACAGAGTGCAGATGAATTTCTGTGTGAGCAGTTTGTTCAGCAGCAGGTTGTTCAGCAGCAGTTTGTTCAGCAGCAGGTTGTTCAGCAGCAGTTTGTTCAGCAGCAGGTTGTTCAGCAGCAGTTTGTTCAGCAGCAGGTTGTTCAGCAGCAGTTTGTTCAGCAGCAGGTTGTTCAGCAGCAGTTTGTTCAGCAGCAGTTTGTTCAGCAGCAGGTTGTTCAGCAGCAGTTTGTTCAGCAGCAGGTTGTTCAGCAGCAGTTTGTTCAGCAGTTTGTTCAGGAGCAACTGGTCTGACAGAAGACCTGCAGCCTGCTGCCATTTGGAAATCAGTTAGTTCATATTGCATGTTTTATGTATATCTGTTTACACCAGACAATTAGCCTAACACTCTACCATCCAATCAAATAATTACACAACCAACCAACAAGCTAAATAATTAACAAGCTAACTAAGCCAGCTAACCTGTCCATCTGTCCCATCAGTCTGTTTCACTGTAGCGCACGCTAACATGAATGTGAATAGCTTGTAGCTAGCAGAACCCATTGATATCAATGGCAGATGCTAACACAACAACACAACATATCCAAAGCACCTTACAGTAACACTGTGTGCATCTCCAAACCCCTGACCCCATCTGGCTCCGCCCACTGACAACCCCTGACCCCATCTGGCTCCGCCCACTGACAACCCCTGACCCCGCCTGGCTCCGCCCACTGACAACCCCTGACCCCGCCTGGCTCCGCCCACTGACAACACTGACAACTAACTGGGACAATTATCCTGTCAAGAGGAAATAAAACCAGAGGGAACCAGGTCAAGGTAAAGAGACAGAGAGACAACTGACAGCCTGTCTGTCTGCGGGGGGGGGGGGGGGACAGAGAGAGAGAGAGACAGAGAGAGAGACAGACAGACAGAGAGAGAGAGAGACACAGAGAGACAGACAGACAGAGAGAGAGAGACAGAGAGAGAGACAGAGAGAGAGAGCGACAGACAGAGAGAGAGAGACAGAGAGAGAGCGACAGACAGAGAGAGAGAGCAACAGACAGACAGACCTGGTGTGTATGTGACCCAGTTGTTTTCATTGCTGGTTTACTGTGATGGAAACGTCCCATTAGATCTGGGATATGAAGGGTTAATATCACTTCCTGTTAGTACAGCCAGTGTGTGTGTGCGTGTATGTGTGTGTGTGTGTGTGTGTGACTGTGGAGAATCACCATCACTTCTCTCCAGTACTGACAGTTCCAGTTCTCTCTCTTCAGACCTTCATGGTCCTGCTGGTTCTGTCCAGACTGTCCAAACCCTTCAACCAGACCAGAACCAGAACAGCCCACGACCCTTTCTCGACCCCAAACCACAGTTTTATAACGCATCAGTTTAACCTAAATCACCGGACGTCATCTTTGCTTCTCAAATGCTTTCTCATAAGTAAAAAATATTAATTTCTTCGACATTTACAGTACTGAACATCACTCTGAGCTGTGAGGATGTGGACAGACAGTCAGCTGACCTGCCGTCACCTGACTGTTTACATTTACATGAATTCCTCCTGCATGTTTTGAGGACCTGTTTTTCGTGTTTCCGTGGCCCTCCTCTGGGTCCCGAGCCATACTATGAACAGCATGTAATAATAAACAATAACCTCGTATTATTTATAAATACAGATATAACAGATATGTGTGTTAACTGAGCTGTTAATTGAAAGCTGTGTTCACCGCCTGGGCTTCAAACCAGCAACCTCTCCTGTCCTGTCCGGCGTGCACGTCACACATGCACACGCTCTTAATAATAATGTTATAATGTGAAGCAGAAGTGAACCTGGCTCACAGTCTGTCTGTCTGTCTGTCTGTCTGTCTCTCTGTCTGTCCCCATGTGAGCAGCGCAGTGAAAAGCTCAGACAACATGAAATGTCAGAGGACAGGAGACATTTTGAGATTCCTTGCAGTGTTTCCACCAGAGAGAAGCTGCTGCTAACAGCTAGCGGCTAACAGGCAGCTTCAGTGTTTACAGCGGCACAGAAATGAGGCTTTTCTTGCTCTAACACTAACGTTAGCTTCAGGCTAGTTAGCATTAGCATGCTAACGAGGCGACTACGTTGAGATCGGTGAACAACAACCGATAAAGCCTCAAATACTTTACTAACCGCCGTATCCCACTTGCCCAGTGACCCTGTCCATGTAGAGAACAGGTGTGGAATTTAAGTCATTTATCGAAAACACATTTTTTCTCCACAGCTGTTAGCAAGCTAACCTGCTAGCTAGCCTAGCGGGCTGTGACAATGGAATGCTACGAGGCTAACAGTTAGCCGCCGCTAGCTTCCTCCTTCAACACAAAACACTCAGCTAGCTAACATGTGGACACTCAACACTGAGCAGTGAAGCCTGTGTTTTCATTGTCGTCCATTATCCGTGAATCAGAAGGAATAGCGGTGTTTCTCCTCCAGAGACAGCGGATAAAGGCATTTTTCAGAGCCGACCTACCTCCTCTACTTCCCCGGTCTCCAACCCCTGGTCCGGGGCTCCGCAGTCTGAGCTCCTCCGGGCCTCCGGGGCAGCAAGGACCAAGCGCACCCGAAGCCGGCACAACCAGCCGGGAGAACCCGTTCAAAATGTCCGAAATATCCAAAGAGTCCAATATGTCCAGATATGATCCCGTCCGGAGGTCGATGTTCACCCAGGAGCCTCGTCTACCTCCAGCCTGCTAGCCTCCCAGCTAGCCGCTCTGTCTGCTTATCCTGCTCAGATGCTGCCGGCACCATCCCCCGGTACTACAGGATAATAAACAGATTATAACATTAATAACTCGTTATGTTGTACAGCTGGACTCTTCAGCCGCTGCTGTGTCTCTGCATCGCTGCCGGTACGAAAGAGCCAGCAGGCTGAAGAGGAAAGCTGCAGCGACTGAAGCCAGACTGCTGTTCCCTCTGCCTGAGGGAGACACACACACACACACACACACACACAGAGAGAGAGAGAGAGAGAGGAG
>NC_136004.1:33110863-33115863 GCF_048128805.1 Centroberyx gerrardi | reverse complement strand
TTTCTGACGTTGCAGGTGTTGATGACGTTGCTGATGTTGCTGGTGTTTCTGACGTTGCAGGTGTTGATGACGTTGCTGATGTTTCTGACGTTGCAGGTGTTGATGACGTTGCTGACGTTGCTGATGTTTCTGACGTTGCAGGTGTTGATGACGTTGCTGACGTTGCTGGTGTTGCTGACGTTGCAGGTGTTGCTGACGTTGCTGATGTTTCTGACGTTGCAGGTGTTGATGACGTTGCTGACGTTGCTGGTGTTGCTGACGTTGCAGGTGTTGCTGACGTTGCAGGTGTTTCTGACGTTGCAGGTGTTGATGACGTTGCTGACGTTGCTGGTGTTTCTGACGTTGCTGGTGTTGATGACATTGCTGATGTTGCTGATGTTTCTGACGTTGCAGGTGTTGATGACATTGCTGATGTTGCTGATGTTTCTGACGTTGCAGGTGTTGCTGACGTTGCTGGTGTTGGTGATGTTGCTGATGTTGTTGGTGTTTGATGTGATCATGACAGAACTGGACCGCTGTGTTGTTGTCAGTAAGAAACATGAAGCTACCAACAGCCAGTTGGGGGGGGGGGGGGGGGGGGGGCTCAGTCTGCAGTGTATGTGTGTGAGTGAGTGTGACTGTATGTGTGTGTGTGTGTGTGAGTGAGAGTGTGTATGTGTGTGAGTGAGTGTGACTGTATGTGTGTGTGTGTGTGTGTGAGTGAGAGTGTGTATGTGTGTGTAGACAGATTGAGACTGTCTGCTCGCCTGAAGAGCCGCTGTGATCTGCAGATCCCTGTTGCCTTGGCAACTGGAGCTCACACACACACACACACACACTGCATGACCCCCCCCCCCCCCCCCCCGACCTGCTGCAGTCATCTACCACTGTCAAATCTGCACACACACATAATTCCGCTACACACACACAAGCTGATAGCAATTCCATTTGACATCTAACAGACCTTGTGTGTGTGTGTGTGTGTGTGTGTGTGAGAGAGAGAGAGAGATCAAAGTGAGTGCAGCAGTATGTGGTTCAACAATTTCACCTCCAACTGCAGAGAGAGAGAGGGAGAGAGAGAGAGAGTAAAGAGAACAAGGGAAGAAGGGAGGAAGGAAACAAGGAAGGAGACAAGAGGGAGAAAGGAAGGAAGAATGACAAGAGGGAGCAAAAGGAAGGAGGGAAGAAAGGGGGAAGAAAGAAACAAAGGAAGGAAGGAGGGATGAAAGGAAGAACAAGCAAAAGAATAATAGATAGAAAGAAGCAAGGAAGGAAAGAAGGAGGGAAGAAAGGAAAGAAAGATAGGAAAGTAAGGAGGGAGGGAGGGAGGGAAGGATGAAAAGAAGGAAGGAAAGGAGGAATGAAGAAAGGAAGGAAGATGGCAGGGAAGGAAGGAGGGATGAAAGGAAGGAAAGAGGAAATGAGGGAGGTAATGAATGAAGGAAAGGAAGCAAGGAAGAAGGGAGGAAGAAACAAAGGAGAGAAGGAAAGAATGAAAAGGAGAGAAGAAATGAGAGATGGACGGAGCAAGGAGGGAAGAAAGAGAGGAAGGGAGGAATTAAGGAAGGAAGGAGATATTTGTAGTTTTGAGTCAAAAGTTCAGTCTGTTCCCAGTGACTCAGCACATTCTGAGTGTGTGTGTGTGTGTCAAGTGTGTGTCAGTGTGTTTCTATGTGTGTGTGTGTGTGTGTGTGTTAAGGCACAGGCATGATGTACATAGTGTAATCATTGACAGAAAGCGGGGGGGGGGGGGGGGGGGGGGGGGTCATGTGATGTGTTACCCCGGGCAACACACACACACACACACACAAGCACTAATGTGGGACAACGCCTTTTTGTGTCAGTGTGTGTGTCAGTAGTCAGAGTCATGTGTCAGGTGGGGTGTGTATGTGTGTGTGTGTGTGTGTGTGTGTGGTGGGGGAGGGGGTGGCTCCACTCAGGTCCTCATCAGGACAGAGACTGGTCATTCTGGTCAGACTGGTGGAACTGAACTGAACTATTTAATCAGTTCATTAGTTGATGTTGCTGCACCTTTCCTCTACATTGACAAATCAATTCATAACCCCCCCCCCCCCCTCCGACGGCCATCTTGGAGGTCCTCAGCTCTGTGAACAGCTGACTGTGTTTCTGTCGTCTCAACAGAACTGAACAGACGGTTAATTTCTGTCTGTTTCTGACTGAACTGATCATTTCATCACTGATCCATCTGATTGATTTAGTGTTTAGATAATGTCAGCTTGTTAGCTAGCTAACCATAGCATCTGGTCAGCTAACATCACTGTCTTGTTGTTAACACATCTGATTAGCACACTAGCTAACGTATCTAGTAGCGGCTAGCGTTAGCGTGTTCACATTAACATCAGTGTGTTTGCCGGCTAGTTAGCTAGCTAACAGTTTGTTCAGGTTAACTGAGCTGACTCTTCTCAAGCTACAACTCAGAGTGTTTTGGAGTAGAGACTAGGGCTAAAGACAAGACAGTTTACTGTGTCACAGTAACCAAATCCACCTTATCACACTATTCACTTTTACTGAGAACGTTACTGAATGGATCTACAGCCACACCACAACAAGCTGACTCAGCTGTTTCTAGCTGCTTCAACAGATTTACACTTTATTTCAATCAGCAGAGAACAGGTTGAATGCTCAAATGAAAACTTTATTCAGAAGCGAAACATGATGGAAACTTTGGTGTAAGCTCCATGGAGGAACTCCTCCCATCCATGAAGATAGGAGTACATCTGTGGATGGACGTAGGAATGAGGAAGCCCCACCCCCCTGGGGAACCAGGAAGCCCCGCCCCCCCGGGAACCAGGAAGCCCCGCCCCCCTGGGGAGTTCCTCTGGAGCCTGGTTGGTGGTGGTGGTAGTGGGGGGGGGGGAGCGGGGGAGGGGCGAACGTAAGCTCAGCGGCCGGAGTGACAGCAGCGTACAGCACAGTTCTGTGAGTAGCACAACATATAGCAGGTGATGTGTTTACTCCCCTCACTGAGACGATTGGCTCTCTGGAAAAAGGGAAAGTGTTCGCCACCTCTGATTGGGTAAAGAGAAAGCATGAATGAAACTAGACAGGTGGGTGGATTTAGGTCTTCCTGATTAATTTGGGTGATACTTCACTAAGAGATGTTCCTCCATCATGGAGACAGCTGCTGCAGAAACTACAAGCCTCTGTACATAAGTCTACAGCAGGCTAAGCTAAGCTAGGCTAACACTGCAGCGCTGGTAGACCGACAGAAATGTTATGACGTCTAGTTAGTCTGATTTTGTCAAACAGTAATATTGGGTTCTGGTTAATTCAGTGTCATATTACTTAATTTGGCACAGTGATGAAACAGAAGCAAAGTCACAACTAGAAGTTTCTCAGTCAGTTCTCCTCCATCAGTCTCATTCTCACATGGATGTCGCTGCCCTGGTTTGACTCGGTAAACCAGGGCTTCTCAAACTGCGGACCAAGCTCCGGATCCGGACTGAACTACAGATCAATCCGGACCGGACCTTGTGTCACATTAGACATAAGTTAATGTAACGTTAGTCAATATAAGAATATATTTTCTTGTGTTCGACGCGTTGTGTGATGGAACTGCAGACAGTATATTTACTTATGTGCACAAGTGCAGGTGACGCGCATGGCAGCAAGTTAACCATCCTTCATTTTTACTTTCACAGAGCTGCTTGTGTGTGTGTGTGTGTGTGTGTGTGTGTGTGTGTGTTTGTGTGCCACACGTCCATCTTCAGTTTCTGTGGATGCGTTCCCTCTGGTCCAATCACACGAAGCATAACGTCACAACGATTTGTGAGTGTCAGCCAGAGGCCCGGGACCTGCGGACGGTCTGTTCCTCATGTGGACGTGAAGCTCCTGCAGCAGTTTGACCAGCGAGCCCCGGCTCAGAGCCTCACACACACCTTCTGTCTCCAGGTGACACTGGAGCTACTGAATGTAGTCATGTTTAAGTTATGTTATGGACGTTGATTTATGTCGATGCGTTTTACTGACACTGGGCCTCATGCAGGAAGCGATATACGAACAAATTTTCTCTTATTTTTGTTCGTATCCACGATTTGTTCTTATTTTGTTAGTACCCATTGATTTCACTCATGGATCCACCAATGGTTTCTTATTTTCGCTCTTCTCTTAGGTTCGAGAAAATTTTATAAGTGGTGGAGAGCACTCTGACCAAGATGAGAAAAAAACATCTCGTTTCCACAGTCCACAAACTGTTTGTCCAACGCAAGGAAACATAAGTTTTAAATTTGAACGCATGAATATCATATAATCAAATTCAGATTATTATATGTTTTAGAGTAATTATAATGATTGGATTATTAAATTTGTGGGCTAACGAAATACTATTGGTCCATTGATCCCAATTAAGACTATAAAAACCCTTGGATGATATTGCGTGGTTCAGCTTCTGATTGGCTTACATACTGCTCTCAGATGTTTTGGCCATCAGGCCTTACACAGAGAACGTGATTTCAGAGATCACACAGATCTATTGATGAGACGGATGATTGGCTGCTGAGCCGGTTCAGATTGACTACGGCACCTCTCCAATTCTCGGCCATGTGCCAGAGGATTTGCACACGGCACAACACCTGCCCTTATATGGTGTTTAGGGGGCGTGACCTATGCTAATAAACAATCGGCCACGCGCCTCCAATTTGTGATCAAGTGGGATTCATCACTCAGCTCACCTGGGTAAGAGCAGATTTGGATGGTTAAGAACGTTTGGTGCATCTGGAGTTGACTTCTCTTATTTTTTCTCTTAACAGAAAATTAAGAGAAAATATGAGAGAAATTTAAGAGAATGTTGCTGCATGAGGCCCAATGTTCCAGACCTGAACTTGTGTAAAATTCATAAGTGGACCTTTAATAAAAAGGTAAACTAACCCTGCTCTAAACCAGGGAGAGCCTGGAGGAGACGACTGTGTTTCTCCACATTAAGACTACATTTCCCATCAGCCCCGTTGCTTCCTGCCCCCCCTCCCCCTCCCTGAAGAGGATCAACATGTTGGAAGTGATTT
>NC_136004.1:33070039-33110663 GCF_048128805.1 Centroberyx gerrardi | reverse complement strand
TGAGCATGATGTGTGTTCAGGCCAGTGGTTTCTGTGTGTTCAGGTCAGTGGTTCTGTGTGGTTCTGTGTGTTCAGGTCAGTGGGTTCTGTGGTCCTGGTCAGTGGTTCTGTGTGGTTCTGTGTGTTCAGGTCAGTGTTTCTGTGTGTTCAGGTCAGTGGTTTCTGTGTGTTCTGGTCAGTGGTTCTGTGTGTTCTGGTCAGTGGTTCTGTGTGTTCTAGCCAGTGGTTCTGTGTGTTCTGGTCAGTGGTTCTGTGTGTTCAGGTCAGTGGTTCTGTGTGTTCTGGCCAGTGGTTCTGTGTGTGCTGGTCAGTGGTTCTGTGTGGTTCTGTGTGTTCTGGTCAGTGGTTCTCGTGGTTCTGTGTGTTCTGTGTGGTTCTGTGTGTTCTGGACAGTGGTTCTGTGTGTCCTGGTCAGCTGGTTCTGTGTGTTCTGGTCAGTGGTTCTGGTCAGTGGTTCTGTGCAGATCACCTGGTGGAGCGGACCATGCGGGCCAGCAGCGTTCTCTTCTCCTCCAGACTGAACTGCATCGCCTCCCCGGAGTCTCAAACTTCTGTCTGATCCACTGACACTGCCTCCAGATCGTTGATGAACATGAACTCAACTCCGATGTGCTGACAGTACGCCATCTGGAGGACAAATACTACAAATATTACTACGGGAGGAGGAGGAGGAGGAGGAGGAGGAGTACTAGCAGTATGTAGCAGTAGTACTAGTCGTATTACTACGACGCTGTGTCGTGTGTACTAGTATAGTAGTAGCACTAGTAGTCAGTAGCAGTAGTAAGAGGAGTAGTAGTAGCAGCACTAGCCATATTACAATGTGCGCTGTGTGTGTATTCAGTGTGTGTGTGTATTCATTGTGTGTGTATTCAGTGTGGTGTGTGTATTCATTGTGTGGTATTCATTGTGTGTGTATTCAGTGTGTGTGTGTGTGTGTGTGTGTATTCAGTGTGTGTGTGTATTCAGTGTGTGTGTGTGTATTCAGTGTGTGTGTGTATTCAGTGTGTGTGTGTATTCAGTGTGTGTGTGTATTCAGTGTGTTTGTGTATTCAGTGTGTGTGTGTGTACCTCCAGTCGTCGTATGATCTCCTTCAGCGGCAGTGCGCTCTCTGATCCTCCGATGAAGGTGGTTGTCGGCAGACGGAACACCTTGTCCAGGTCCGACTCATCCAGACCGTAGAAGCCTACACATCCCACAATGCACCACAGCCGGGAGGAGTCAGAGGAGGGGGAGGGGGGGGGAGAAAAGAAAGGAGGAGGGAGAAGAAAGGAGGAGGGAGGGAGGGAAGGAAAGGATGAAGGATGGAGATGTAGAGGGAGAGGAAGCCAAGAGAGGGGAAAGCGCCGCGCACACACACACACACACAGACACACACACACACACACACACAGACACACACACACACAGAATGCATGAAGGCCGTGGGCGGGACAGAAGAGAACATGCATATGAGTTAGTAATGAATGAATGAATGGATATGCATGATAACACAGGAAGGAGAATATGCCATGACAGCCAATGCATTAATCAACAGACCGGCAACAGACAGACAGGCAACAGACAGGCAACAGACAGGCAACAGACAGGCAACAGACAGGCAACAGACAGGCAACAGACAGGCAACAGACAGAAAGACAGGCAGTAAACATGCAGACAGGAGCAGATGAAGAGAGAAGACAGAAGAGAGGACAGTGTGAGCAGAAGTGATGGTAGTAGTTTTAGTAGTAGCGATGGCAGTAGTAGTAATATTTGTGGTAGTGATGGTAGTATTTGTGGTAGTGATGGTAGTATTTGTGGTAGTAGTATTTGTGGCGGTGGTTTTGGGACAGCAGGACAGGATGAGGTTCATTTGTGGGGTTCAACATGAAAAAGTGAGGAGAGACATCGTTAGTATGTTCATGTCAACAGGTTCACATTCAGCTCATTCATCGCCATAGTAACTGACTCTGTTAGAGTTAGCATGCAGCATGATTAGCCTTTAGCTGCCTGAACCTGCTACTGTGACACAACTAAAGCAACCAGTCGACCTCCTGCTAGTTATTACCCACAATACCAAGCAACAGTGATAAAACACTCAGGTTCACCCAGAGCCTTATATCTGTTAACGTCGTCACACTTCAGGGTCTGAGAGCATCAAACCAACTCCTCAGTGATCCAGCTTTTACTTCCTGGAACTAAATTTGGTTGCTAAGCGATATCAGCCAGAACTCAGCTGATTGGCTCAGACTGAATGTGTCACATGAAACTGACAACTGGAAGTGAAAGTTGAATCACTAAGGGTTAAAGAAAGGTTCCAGACCCTTAATGTCTCAACTTTTTACATTTTGTCTTTGAATCTAATCAACCCAACTCTTCAATCAACACATAAAAGGCGGTGATATTATTTTTGGGCAATGCAGTTGGGCAACTGTCCCAGCAACGGGCAGCACAGTGAGCCACAGGGTCAAATCTATTCCAGTGTTTCCTGGCAACAACATATCTCTACAGGATTAAAATAACAATGCTGAAGCAACTCATTGGGCAACTATTGCCCATCACCTTTTCCACAAATTTTGCCTTGTGTAACACTGCTAGTTGCTAAGCAACAGCCAGATCTCTGACTGGCCGGACTGGAGGAGTTATCTGGCAACACCCTCAGCAACATTTAGATCCAGGAAGTAAAACAAAAACCCAGGAAACTGTAGGAGGTAAAAAAAAGTTGCTGACTCCAGCTGACAAAGTGCTGCTCTGACTGTCAGACTGTTCAGGACAGAAACCAGAGAGAAGACCAGGATCAACAGGTCAGCAGGTCCACAGTCTCATTTCTGGGAACCAATCAGACGGTGAGCGAGTCGACCTGCCGCCGACTCGACAGAACAGAACCGGCTCAGGTGGAGAATTTGGAACGGAGTCGTTTAAAATCAGAATCACTTCAATCACCAAGTCTCCTGAAGGTCCAGGAGGCGGTCTGGTGTTGGTGCAGAGACTCTGACACCAACATGGTGGTTCAGCACACACTGACACACCGTGCCACTACGGAAACTGTCAACATATGAAGAGTTTCATTCCAACTTCATTCATTCAATTCAATTTAATTAATTCTACAGAGTTTCCACAGGCTGACGGTGGAACTGGTGGTGAAGCAAATAAACCTCTGGAGGGGAAACTGCTCCACATACAGGCTCAGACTCTGCTCCAATACGCCCACTGACGAGTCGTATACAGGTGTAGAGGTTCGTTCCTGTAGTGGAGTAATATAACATTTATATTTTTTATTATCATCCTTACTTACATATTATCTTTCTTTCTTTCTTTTTTAATCATTTTACTAGACAAATTTAATTTGTGTTTTATGTGAAGCACACTGAATTTGTCTTGTGTATGAAATGTACTATATGCCAAAAACTGACACTTGCTCATATAAAATGACAGCTGACATGAAAGTAAAGCACATTACGAGTTTCTATTAAAACTGCACAAGGCAACTTTTCACTTTTGAGTCCTCAAGTGGCAGCGGGAGGTAACCGTTTGATTTTTGGAATTTTGAAGGACTTCATTACCCAGAAATCATATAATGTGACGTCAGTGAACTGAACTCAGATCTATGCGGAGCACTCATCGTCAAGTTGTCAAAATGCTGCACTCTTTTAGTTTGATAAATGGATTAGATAAATGTTTAAGAATGACGCTGTGAGGACCTTGCAGCAAATATTGCATTTCGCAATTTGTTCATTGACTTTAGTGAAGCGCAGCCTCACTTTGGAAAGTCTGAGGCGATCTGCCGTGTTCAGTCAGTCCAGTCAACAAACTAGTTAGCGCACTCTTGGATTATGTCATTAGTTGCAGCTGGCAGCTGTAGAAGAGAGTGGAGAAAGAAAAAAGATTCGATAAGAGATTCGTTAGACTCTGAGCTTAACGTTCTAAAATAGAACCGGCTAACGGAACCCAACCCTACTTTATACTGGCACGAGTATGAGTAGATAATGACAGAATTTAAATTTTTGCGTGAACTATAGATAGAATCATCTGTGCTTTTTATATATTGACTGTTTGTATTTTCCCTGTGAGAAAATCTGACAGTAATTGATACGAAGCTTTTTGGAATGAAACCCTTCGTGTTCTCTGAACCAACGCCACCCAGACCGCCTCCTGCAGGCTTCTTGCTCTTGGTGACTGGTTGACCTTTGACCCCTGTGAGTCAGCGCTAGCCTCCTGGAAGAGAAAGTCAGGACAGAGGTGAAGCGTCCACAAGCTGAGAGGAAACAGAGCGAGCCTCCGGACCCTCAGCTTGTCTCAGATAATAAAAAGCTCCACTTCACCACAGAGAGAGCAGCCATGTGTGGATGGAAGAAGCAATGTGGTGACATCAGAGGCTGAGTGAGCGGGGATATGAGTGACATGTTGGAGGAGGGGATTATGGGTATTTTAATCAGGTTAACTTGATCAGTGGTAACTTCAAACTGATTATGGGACAGTTAGGGGGAAATGAGTTATGGAGGAGAGAGAAAAGGCCAGAGAGAGAAAGTAGACGAGTGTGTGTGTGTGTGTGAGTGTGTGAGTGTGTGTGTGTGTGTGTGTTTATATACACTGCCCATCAAAAGCTTGGGACACCTAGCTTTTGAAAATGTTCAATAAATAAACATGTTTTCTTTGTCAGTTTGCAGTAACTGAACCCCATTAAAGACTAACTAGGTTTAGTGTGAGAAAAAAATAAATCATACATGTAAATATTTGTGATGATAAAACTAAAACAATTCAGCTATACGCTCATTAAAAAAAAAATACTTTCTTCGAGCCGACAGTCTGAGACGCTCTGCCATGAAAAACCTTCTTCACACCAAAGAAGAAGAAGACACTTTGATCAACATAAAGCTGAGTGTTGAACAGATCTAAAGTATCAGGAAATAGATATTTTATAAACAACAACAACAAAAGCATTGTAGCCATTTTTTTTCCTTTACTTCTTCGTTGAAAAATAACAGAAAATCAAATACTACTTTTAGAAGAAAAGGCAAAGTGTCCCCAAACTTTTGCCTGGCAGAGTGTGTCAAATGTTGAGGCTGTTGGGGGGAATTCAGTTCTATTGGACTGAAATGTAAAAAAAAGCATTTATAAAATCCCTTAATAAAAACTCAGCGGAGTGTAACTGATCCTTAACAAAGCCCTTTGACTCCGATGTCTGGACTCCAGTGACCCGACATGAAGAAGCCAGCAGGAACACTCGACCCGCCAATCAAACAGCCGAGCTGGGCGGGCTGACAGCTGATTCAGCCAATCAGAAAGCTGACCCGGGCACACTGAGGCTTCTGACCGACCGAACACACAGCTCAGCCTGGAGACAACAAGCAGCCGGGCTTCACGCACCAATCAGATGGCCGAGCTGGCCGGACTGACGGCCGAGCCGGCCAATCAGAGAGCAGAGATTGTCCAAGGACAGGCAGGACGGTTGGACACTAACCGGGACGCAGCAGCTGGATCCTTTGTTTGTGTGACAGATAATATCCAGATCTAGTAGAGAATAGAATAACTGACACAAATGTTATTCCTATTATCTTGGATAGTTTAGTCATGATATGAACATGAACAAGTCTCTCCTAAAGCTAACCAGCATGCTGTATGAAGGATTTTCTAATGAGGCACTACAGACTATTTGTTGAAAAGCAGAACCTGCACACCGAAGTATGATTTAACTCTTTATTACATGACGTCTGGATCCATGATGGATCTTCGTCAGGTCGAACTAAAATAGAAGCACCTTTCATTCACCTTTAGACAGGAAGACTGTTTCACCTGTCCTCTACCTGTGGTGACAGTGAAGCTTATATATAGGATGAATGAACAGGTGGTTCTAACTGCAGAAGTTCGTATTGGGATTTCGATTATTTTTTTGATTAATTGCTCAGCTCTAGTTTCTATTCACTATATTGTCACCTGGGCACAGACGTCCGAATCAGCCAACCAGACAGCTGAGCTGAACATGACATCACAGCTAGGAGACGAGACGCAGCCGGGGCCGTCTGACTTCTGCAGGCTGCCGGCCAATCAAACACCTCAACCGGAAGACAGGCAGCTGAACCAGCCAATCAGAGAGCTGAGTCTGGCAGACTGACAGCAGAGACGGTGAACAGAAAAAGCCGAGTATCAGGTCGCTCCAGAGAGAGAAGCTGTCGTCTGTTTACAGTCCGGCTGAATCCCTTCAGCACACCGACACACTGAGCCGGAGAGAAAAACTCCACCATGAAACAAGTTGTTCCTGCCAGCTTGGACAGTTCAGCAGATTTCTAGACTTGTGTACATTAACAAGTCTCTCACACAGCCAACACATCTACCAACTGCTGCAGGATTTTAGTATGGGTGAGCTCAGTGGGAACGGAAACCACAAAACCATGGAAAACAATAAAGCAGAGAGCCAAGACAGTGTGCTGTGTCATGGAGGCTTTCTGGAGCCGCCGGCCGACAGGAGACTGGAAACACGGGAACTTTACAGGGTTGTCGGCAGGCCGGGAAACTGAAACTGGCAGTAAACTTACTGCAGACACAAAAATTGTCATCACGATTGCAGAGAAAACAAAGTGTGTTTTGGCTCTGGCCTCCACAGTGTGAACAGGCTTGCTGGCCGAACTGGTGGGACTCTTCATGTGAGATCGTCTGCAACCGGTCTAAGATCTTGTAGCGAGCCTTGGGGAAGAGTAAAGGTTGTTGTTCATATGGGGCGTCGTTTCCAGGGAACAGCTACACTCCTAGTCTGAGGGCAGGGGAAACTTAAAAAGAAGGAACAATTTCCTGAGTTCGGGTCAAAGTCAAAAGAGGGGGACTGTTGAATCCGGTACTAGTGATAAGGTGCCAGGGTTTATTATTTTGGGGTCTACGCTCCCACTGCCCCGAGTTCGTAACAATAAATCTCCGTCTGCCATTAATTTGGCATCCTCGCCTCAGTCATCATTTACTCTCAAGTCAAACTCAAACGACGGAGAACCCATAATGCAGTTCATCTCTTCAAAATGAATGTTTCGAGGCCAAGATATCTGCACCTTCATGACTGTTGCTGTCGCAGCCTTTTCCAGACCCACAACACACCAAAGGCAGACTAAGATGCGTCATGTTTGGACAGAGTGACAGTAGTAGTTATGAAACCAACAGGTGATTTGTAGATCAAAAAGCATCTTCCTGCTCAGCTGGTTAGACTAATCGCTGTCTGTTACGGTGAAGAGCGACACTAGTATTAGTAATGCAGACGTATTCTGTCCTCTCCTCACTAAAAAATTCCATTGAAATGGAAGAAGGTACAGCAGAATATGCTAAAACTGTCCTGAAGCCCAAACCAAAGCTGAAAAGGCCAACAGAAGGAGAGGAACAGCTAAAAAGAGAAACAGAGAAACAGACTGGAAGACAAACTGAGATAGAAACCAAAAGAGAAAGAGACAATAAGAGTGAAAGAGAGAGTACTAGAGAGATAAACAGAGAAAAAGAACTACTGTTCAGATTGTCATTTTCTCAAGCTAACAGGAAAGCAGCCTGACAAACACTAGAAACGATAAGAGAAGCTAACGGCTACAACAGGCTGAACATCTTCCATCAGTGAAGCACAGAGTGAACTCAGGTGAACTTCAACCTGAAATATGGAAATTTGTGTTAGATAACACCGCAATTAATGCAATAAAAAAAATACTTGTTTTCTTTCATTTACAGCTAAGGTTACATAATGGAAATAAGTATTATCAGAGTGATTTAATGTTACAAAAGCGCAGTATTTCAGGGTAAAGGTCACCTGTATGAAATATGTCACTGTGCGTCAAACAGAAAACTTCCAGTGAATGTTGCAGAACAAACTAGTTTCTGAAAGGTAACTAATCTATCAGAGGTCACTACACACCGCTCACTGTACAGAGCAAACTACCAGCTGGAAGCTAACACAGCTAGCTGGACAGGCCTGATACACAGGAGACAGTTTGGACGACACACAGAGCAGCAAATAGTCTTTTACAACACAGTTAGCAAGTGCTTCACAGATAATAAACAGTAATAAAAGAGCCAATAAGGTAAATGATGAGAAAAGTTAGAAATGAATTAAAAACAGGGTGAAAATAAAGGCTAAATACATCAAGAGTGGGTAAAAAAAAAAGGTTTTAAGTGTAAGCACAGTAATGTAAATTTGTAATGTGAAGTGTAGTTTGCTGTAGTTTGTGTCAAAGCTGCTCTTCTGAATCTCCTCAAACTGTCGCCTGTGTACGGTGGCCTTAAGGGACATTTCACTGTGGTAGAATATTTTATTACCCCACACACACTGGAGCAGTCAGCCTCCAACACCAGCAACAGAAAAACATTCATCCTACTACTGATAATAACAATAACACTAATAACAGTAATAATACAGTCTGTCTCCCTGTAGGGAAACAGACTTTTCTCTTGATGAAGACAGCAAGAGTCAAAACTAGACTTTCTAGCTGCTGCTTCGTGTAACACAACACTGAAAAAAGTGAAAATATGTTAAGGTGCAAAAGTGTAATTGAATAATTTTGTTTCCTGAACCTGAGACAAATAATTGTGATTAATAATCCTGATCACAATATTTAACAAAATAATCAGGATTATCATTACTGCCATAATGGTGCAGCCCTACGTATTCGTATAAATGTCAGAAGCATGTATTAAAGTTTAGGTTTTAAAAACAGAAGTAGGTGAGTGGTGTAACTCTGGCCGGTGGGCCTGTTGCTGGTCGACCAGACAGGAACTCCAGCAGAACATCTGGTAAAAAGTGGAAAATATTCAACCAAAATGAAATATCTCTTTATTCCCCTAGTGCATCTAGCTCTATAGGAGCTCAACCTGCTGCCAGCAGAGGTGTGACCAAGTCAACTTTGCTCGAGTCCCAAGTCTAAATGTAGATCACCAAGTCAAGTCCATGTCATTAATGTCAAGTCTCAAGTCTAAATGTAGAACAGCAAGTCAAGTCAGAACAAATCAAGAGTCCAGTATCAATTTAATATCTTAAAGAAAACTAAATATCTAGGACTTTTCAATGCAATATGGTTTTAATAGGATAAAAATTTGGTAAGAGCATCATGAGTTTGATTTCTATAACAGTCAAGTCATGTGACTCGAGTCCAAGTCATGTGACTCGAGTCCCCACCTCCGGAAGACAGAGCGGTCCTGAGCTCCTACAGAAGTAAATGCAGTCCTGAAGTGAACGCTCTACCAAGCTGCAGCTCAGTGTCCGGCGCTGCGTGTCGACACACGGCAGCGTCGGTTCATACCTCCTACTGTTAGGATTCTCAGCCTCTCCTTGAACATCGCCACGTCTGGGAGCGTCAGCAGGGGGCAGCAGAGGGAGAGAGACCCGGACACCGTTAGTGACCTGCGACCCCGCTTAACCGCCAGCCATCTTGAGCGGGACACCCATTTTTATTTTTCACCCAAAAAAAAAACACCACGACTTCTCCAGCACCAAACAGAGCGCACCGGCCCGGCATCCCACGTCTCCAACACTTAAGGGAGAAAGTTAAAACGTTTTTCAGTCTCAGGGAGAGCGGTTGTTTGGTTGTAAAAGGTCTGATTTTGGGGCGAAGCGGTGGAGGACGTGGGATACGGCTCTACCATGCTGAGGTCACACGGCCCTCACTACTGAAGCCACAACACAGCCGACCAACACTGAGGGGTTCACACATGAAGGCATTCTGCAGCTGACCGTAACCACCAATACAACTGCAAATGGAACGCTATGTATAAAAAATATTATTACACACTCTAAAATGTAACTATTTAGTAATTAAAGGGCTCAAGATAGCCAAAAACATCATTAATATTAGATTTAGAATAATAGATTTTTACTTTCATACCAGCAATAATTTGAGTAGGAGTTTCTTTCTGGACTTTAAGTTTTCATTGATGGACTTTGGATCACAGAATTAAAAAATATAACATTTTGCATGTAACACTAGAAAGCTAATTGATTTGGGGGATCAAGGAGAAGGTAACAAGACATCAATTGAATGGGATGAATGTAATTAAAACGGCTATTTATTTTGAAAATCTTATAACAGTGGTTTGTACAGAAATGATGTCTGGCACAAGTCATGGAGGGACTCTGAAAGCTGAGAATCAATTAAATTTTCATTGTTAATTTAAAAAGACAGTTCCAGTGTGATTGGAGTTTCTGATAATTTCCTGCATTCCCTTCCTGTTTTCCATCACTGTAGATGGTTTTCCAGCTTTTATCACGTTAGACAACAACATTTGAAATTTTTCGTGAAACAAACGCTAAAGAAGAAGCAGTTTAAAGTCATAATTGTGTAAAATCTAGCTCTAATTTGTTTCATTTTGCAGACTATAGCTGGCAGAAGCGTCTTGCTTTGGTTTGTCTGTTGGCTTGACTGGGATCATTTTGATGCAACTTTGCAAAACACGATTGTTGCTTCTCGTTCAGAGTGATGGATTACGTTTACAGACTGAATCAGAGTCTCCAGTTGTTTTCTCTTCTGTTTGGAATTGAATGGGAGTGAATGAGCCTGAGAGGTTTGGCAAAACTTATTTTAAAATCTCTTTAATCGTGGCGCATGCATGTAAATACAGTCAGAATTAAGATTAAAAGGGAAAAAAGAAGCAAAAAAGCTCACTTAGTAGGTAGGGTTCAGTGCCTATAAATAATAATTATTATTATAATTAATTAACAAATTAATGGTCAAACCTGTGAACTTTCAGTTGCAGGTCAGTCAAAACTAGACCACCTTTACATTTTACTTTTAATTTTCATTCCATTTTACTGTTATATAAGTGGTGGAAGGTCTGATTAGAACCTGTATGGAGAACGTCAGTGTCGGTTCCTGCGACAGCAGACTGAACTAAACCAACAGACCAACAGACCAACAGACCACACCTAGCAGCTGACAGCCTGAGCAAACAGACCGAACCTGAACAGCTCAACACCTACAGTCAACACTCCCTCTCCACTTCTGCTTCACTGTGCACAGCGGGAGTGAGATATCACTGATGATGAGGAGGGTGAATTTACAGACGGTGAAGACGGAGTGCAGAGACCGTAAGATAAACCACACAGGGTCTCTGGTCCAACTACCCAGTCTGTCTCTGGTTACAGATCCACAGCAGGGACGTTACCGGTTCCCTCGCTACAGGAATATACGGCTGGACACCGGAGTCCTCTGTTGTCACCAGAAACTTCAAACCTTTTGTGTACAGTAGAGACAGTGTCAGCTCTCAAAAACAGTACAAAAAAGTAGGGAGGTTTGTTACAGGACACATACGAATAGTACTTTTTGTTCCTGTAAAACTGGAAGTTCCAGTACTATTAAGTGTAAAGGGGTACAATGTGCCAACAGTCGTGTAGTATTTGAGTGTCAGGGAGTGTGTAACATTAGATTGTGCATGAAGGTTTTTACTGCAGAGAAAGCAGGCAGGGTTGAAGCTAATCGGCAGTTAGTCGAGCTACAAGCCAGCAGAGCCAGAAGAGCCAGAAGAAGGAGACTGCAGAGACATTCAAACTGATACAGGACCAGGTCCCAACATTCATACTTACATACTACTGGGTTGGTCTAAGATTCATCGGACTTATAAGGAAAAAAGACCCTGAAAACTGATGAAATACTAGAGTACAGCTGTCCAGTCAGATAAGACAAGTCATAAGATTCATACTCTCATCATACTTAGTGTAGAAAAACCACTGAAAACCACTAGACTGTCCTGTTGACTCAACACAGCCGTCTCTAGACAGCACAGCAGGGTTCAGCTGTCTCTGTTCCCTCAATATAAATTTTGGTAGGCTTGTCATATTCAACCTCTGTCAAATGCAACTTCTATTGAGTCTTGAATTGATGGAATTGGAAGTGAAATGGGCCTAGCATGTCTAGACCGGACATACTGGCCCATTACACCATATCCTCGATGCCATTTAGCAGAATCAATACAGATTCCCATTTAAAAACTGTTGGCTTGGCTTCACAGGGCCAAGCTGGTCCAAAACTTCAATGTCTCTACAGCTATCAGCAAACAGCTATAGAAACAGCCAGCAGCTAGCGAACAGCTGCTTGTACAACAAGCTAACATGGCCACAGCTGAGAGCTAATATGTCCAAGCATAGCTATAAGCTAGCTATAAGCCAAATGATAAAACAAAAGCTAAAGCTAAATGCCAACTGCTCGAAGCAAAAGCTAAAACACAATCACAGCTAACAGCTACAGTAGCAGGTTTTTGCTATCAGCTCAAGGATGCTGCCAGCAGATTAGATGGCAGCTAACAGAACGATGCATTGATAACAGGGAAGCTAAAGCTAACAGCTAGATAGTAAAGTTATAACAGTCGATTTTCACCAACACTTCCAAGATACTGCTAATAGTCCAGCAGATTATCTGCTGGCTAATGGGAAGACACAGAGCTAGATGGAAAGCTATTGCTAACAGCTAGTGGCTAACAGCTAGTGCTAATCCCAGTAAAACGTCTTCCACAGGAGACTAAGGAGCCAGAACAGACCTGGTCTGATAGTATCTGAAATCATCTCAAATACTCTTATTTTTGCTTGTGTCACTTCTCGTTAAAGATGGTTATTATAATATTTTTCTTTAGTAGCCTGAGCTGCTTCTCCCAAATCTACAGCTGGATTTACTCAAGAACAGAAATATGATTTTCATGCTTTGTGATTCACATCTGATGGTTTTTCCCTGTTAACATGCTGTGAAAAGATCAGATCCAGGACACATCAGGTTAAAAAAATCTGTTTTTCTGTTCTTGTGTGAATCCAATTAAGATCAGACCACTTTGACTGTAAACCCTTGAACCAACATGACTCTGGTTCTAAGGTTCTAAGGAAAGCTGAATTCAGAGAGGTCATTTCCATCCAGAGGCTTGGATCAAGGGGGTAAAACCTTCCCGATCTGAGGCAAAAATAAATACAATGGGTTTCTAAACATTTGGACAACTTGAGGGAGACTTGGCTTCCAAGACAAGAAACAGGGTTCCAGCCCTTGGACGGAAACTAAATCAAGCACTCACCGTTTTCCAAATGTCTTTTTATCCAAATTTGAATACATTTGGCTAACAGTTTGCCCTGGGTCCACATTCACACATATTAAATATAGTCTAATAAGTTTTTAATTGTAATTTTAAGATAAGAGTACTGGATCTAGGATTACCGGTCAGGTCACGTGACCTCTATTCCAAGATATGTGATGCATATGGGCCCAGGTCTGACAAAGACTTTCCCTAGTATAGTAGAACGTTCTGGAAACATTCTCAGTATACGAGTAGGTACCAAAAACATTCCCGGTATACAGAACAGTTCCAGACACATTCCTGGTAAAGGAACCTTCCAGAAACATTCCCGGTATACGAGAAGGTTCCGGACAAATTCCCAGTTTACAAAAAGGTTCCAGTTTGAGAGAAGGTTCCAATACAAGAAGGTTCCAGAAACATTCAGCGTATACGAGAAGGTTCCAGAAACATTTGTAGAATACAAAAAGGTTCAGAAACATTCGGCGTATACGAGAAGGTTCCAGAAACATTTCCAGTCTACAAGAAAGTTCCAGTTTGCGATGAGCTTCCAATATAAGAAGGTTCCAAAAGCATTCAGTGTATACAGGAAGGTTCCAGTCACATTCCCAGTCTACGAGAAGGTTCCACAAACGTTCCCAGTATACAAAAAAAAAAGATAAGGTTCCAATACAATAAAGTTTCAAAATCGTAGATGGGAAGGTTCCAGAAACATTTCCAGTATACAAGGTTTCATTTCAAGAATGTTCTGGAGACATTCACCATATCTGAGAATGTTCCAAAGATGTTCTAGAAACTTTCATCGTATACGAGAAGGTTCCCAAGATTTTCTAGAAACTTAAACCGTATACGAAAATGTTCCAAAGATGTTCTAAAAACTTTCACCAGTTCCCGTTCAAGACAAGGTTCCAATACAAGAACGTTCCAGAAACATTCTCAGTTTACAAGAAGGTTTTACAGATTTCCCCAGTATGTCAGTAAGTTCTAGCACCATTTGCCGATATACGAGAGGGTTTCAGATAGTATGGCAGCCAGGAGAACGGGAGGGGGGATGAGACGTTCTGGTTGGTTCTAAGGGTTTAGCTCCTCACCCAGCTTGTCGGAGGAAGTGATAATGTCAGTGGGGACGCACGAGTCCAGATCGGCGTCCATGATGCCGAGAGGGTCCAACTGGGCCACATGGTGCCCTCGGATCTACAAGAAGTGACAACAGTACAGAACCCACCCAGGACAGGATGGGAGGGGGGGTGGAGGAGGAGGAGGAGGAGTGGTACGCCAGGAAGAGGAGGAGGGATGAAAGGGAGGAGGACAGGACCACGAGACAGGAAGGTGGAGTCAGAAAATGAGAGGGTGAAGAAGAGAGGAGGTAGGAAACGAAGAGAGAAGGTAGGGGAGAGGAAGGGATGAGGAAGGAAGGCATTAGGAGGCATCAGGTGAGGTGGAGGATGGGCGGAGGAGAGGAGGAGAGGTAGAGCCGGTGTGGACGGGTGGGAACGAGAGGCGACGAAATGAAATAACCAAAAGAGAAGAAGAGGCGGAGGGTGGAGAGAGAGGAGTGGAGGAGAAGCAGGGTGGAGTTTGGAGATTTAGGAAGTAAGAGGAGGGTAAAAAGAGGACAAAGAAGAAACAAAACATAAAAACAAGAAAACAGAAGAAAGGAGGGAGAATAAAAGAAGAAAAAGACAAGGAGACGAAGAGAGAGAGAGAGAGATTTGACAGGAGGAGAGAGACAGGGAGGGTGGGGGGGGAAAGTAACATTAACACCACAGGCCGCAGCACATCATCTCCTAGTCTCTCACCGACGTGCTGGAAGCCGGTATTGACCGGAGCATCGTCAAAATTCACACAGCTGATTCCCAGCGGGTCCAGATGGGCATTGTGATGCCCCATCACCTAGACGTCAAACCACACCCACACAGTCATATTCATATTATAATGTTAACAGTTACTCTAAATCTCCATCACCTAGACGTCAAACCACACCCAGCACACACACCAGGTTATCACAGTCATCATCATCATAATGTAATAATAATAATAATAATAATAATATGAATATGTATTCTAATACCACATCCCATAGACATGGTACACCCCACACACATATCAGGTTATCACATAGTAATAATATAATATAATATAATAACTATTACATCATACTAAAATCATATATATCCTCAGACTTTATAAATAACTTAAAAGTGAGAATCAAATAGAACAAAAATACATTAAAATAATACATGTTCCATTGCAATTATTATTAATATTATTAATAATAATAATAAAATTGTAAAAATAAAAAAAAAACATTACAGTTTCCCTCCATGGATATATTACAATGGGACCGTCAGGACCTGGAAATATGGTTAAGAAACTGGAAAACATTTTATTAACAACAAAACGCATCAGGGGCGCTGCTAGTGTATGTGTGTGTGTGTGAGAGAGAGAGTGTGTGTGAGTGTGTATATGAGTTTGGGGGGTGATACTGTTTTAAAGTTCCCATATTACTCGGTTTTCATTGATTTTGGTTCCAACTCTCCGTTGTGCAAATAAATGTAATTTAGTTCAAAGTTGAATTTAATTAGTCTGCAGAAATGAATTCATGAAACATCTTTACTCATTTATGTATAAAAACAGAGGAACGTTTGAATTTCTATAATATGGGACTTTTAAGTGAGATGAATTTAGGGGTGTGGGGGGGTTGGGGGTGTCCTGTGTCACCTCGTGTCAGGAAGTCTTTCCCAGCAGCGCCCCCTGCAGATCATTACTGGTACTTTAGAAAAACACTAAATGGCCAAACTGATCAGTGTCTGTGTAGGAACTATCACCAATCTGTGTGTGTGTGTGTGCATATAATCTACCAGAGTGTGTGTGTCTTTATACAAACTAGCAGTATGTGTCAGATATAATCCACCTGTGTGTGTGTGTGTGTGTGTACCTGGTAGGCCCTGATGAGGGACTGGACAGCCAGGTGATCCTCCACCAGTTTCTCCACGTTGGGCTGCGCTCCGACCAGCGAGGAGAACTGGGGAGAGGCCACGCCCCCCGGAGACAGAGACAGGGGGCTCTGATAGGCCGAGCCTGGAGGAGCGCCGGCGTTCGCGTTACGAAAAAACACGTCCCACGACTGGAGGAGGGGGGGAGGGAGGAGAGGAGGAGGAGTAGAAGAGCAGAGAAGAAGAAGAGAGAGGATAGGAGAGGAAGATGAAGAAGAGAGGAGAAAGAAGAGTGAAAAGAGAACAAATGGGGAGAGGAGGAGACAGAGGGAAGAGAAGAAAGGAGGGAGAGGACAAGGAAGGGAAAGGAAAAAGAGTGAAAAGAGAAGAAATGGGGAGAAGAGAGGGAGGAAACAGAAAGACAAAATGAGAATATTTTAATAACCAAGTGAATGAAATGATAAATGTCCACACTGAGCAGTGTGCTGCTCCTGTCTACTGCTCCAACACATCATCACCTCCACTAATATAAGATCAATAAAACATCAGACCACAGACCTCCATCTGATCAGACCGTATCCCTGGGAACCCGTCTGAGAAGATTTGTTGTTGTTGATTATAATTTAGAACAGAAATGCATAACAGCCTCTAGTGAGGTGGGTTGACACAGAGAGCAAAGTCAGAGTCATTCTTACTGTGACTGAAGCTGTAGTAAATTCAGCTATTCCTCATTTACTAGGAACCTCCTGAAGAACTCCCAGAACCCCCAAAAGGATCCCTGAGACCCACAGAAGGACCCGGGGGAACCCCCACAGCTCCCAAAAAGTCCCCTAGAAACCCCGGAAACCCACTGTAGGACCCCTAGAACTCCATGAAGTATCCCTAGAACCCTCTAAAGGACCCCCAGAACCCCATGAAGAACCCCCTAAAGGACCCCCAGACGGACCCACAGAACCCCCGGACGGACCCACAGAACCCCCAAAAAGACCCCTGGAAACCCCCTAAAAGACACCCAGAACCCCCTTAAGGACCCACAGAACCCCCAGAACTCCCAAAAACGACCCCTGAAAGACCTCCAGAAACCCCTGAAGGACCCCTGGAATGACCAGAAAGACCCCAGAACCCCCAAAAAAAGGATCATCAGAACACCCTGAAGGACCCCCAGAACCCCCAGTACACCCAAAAGGATCCCTGGAACCCTTGGAATGACCCATGGAACCCTTAGTACCCCCTGAAGGCCCCACAGAACCCCATGAAAGACCAGCGGAGCCCCCAGAACTCCCAAACGGATCCTTGAAACTCCCAGAACCCCCAAAGAACCCCCAGAACTCCCAAACGGATCCTTGAAACTCCCAGAACCCCGTGAAGAACCCCTAGAACTCCCAAAAGGATCCCTGGATCTCCCAGAACCCCACAAAGAACCCCCAGAACTCCCACAGCTCCCAAGAAAAAAAAAGAGTATTTCCGGACAGGAAGAATCAGGACTATTATGATATTATGAGAACAAAGTGAACTTTCCTCCTCACAGGCTGTGGAGGGATGAATGTGTTTTTCCTGCCTGGGTTCGAGTGTCAGGTTTCCAGGCTGAGAGTCGAACTCATACCAGACTAATGAGTCACGACTCTGCCTGTGGATCAACAACATCTCATTCTGCCTGTACGATAAAAACCTCAAGTCTGCACCACGTTAACACGGTCATCACAGACAGAACTGAGTGCATCTGCAACTCAAACCTGGAACTATACACAGTAACTATACATGCAGGGTGTGGAGCAGGGTGTGACTGCTGATCTGCCGACATGAACCAGCAGCAGCAGCAGCATGTCCACACAGGAGGAATTCCTCATGTTGAACTCCTCACGAAAATGTCTAGCTGCAGTTTAGGGGATTTTTCATGTTAATAATTTGAAGGATTTTCCTGATCCTGGACGAGCCGACTCTTCTGAAACACACTGCGTCGTTTCCATTAGGCGTCGCCATCAATCTGAGAAAAAGGCTTTTTCTCTTTGTCTTATTTCCTGATGTCTGAGGTTTTCATCCAACCACAGCAATGTTGTTTACAGTAAGAGGCACTGACACTGGTATGATCACAGAGCGAATATGTGATATATTACACATCGTGTAAACAACAACGCATCAGATACTTCCGGGTTGTTTTTGACCGCCAACTTGAAAGAAACCGCCCTGAGTCTACTCCAGAGCAAATGACTAAACGGTGTTGTGTTTGAGGGTGAAGACAGAGGGTTTCTGAGGGGAAACGGGTTGGGATTATTTGGGTTTCTATCAGGAAAGTCGAAGCAGGCAAAAACATTTTTTAAAAACTGACATCTAATGGTTTCATATTATAATAAAATGAATACTTTTTTGGCTGCTGGTCAGACCAAGGAAGAAATCTGAAGAATCACTCTGGGCTCTAAAACTTGTGATGGGCATTTGTCATTATTTTTGACATTTTATAGACTAAATGATTCAATCGATTAATTGAAGAAATAATCGTTTGATAAATCGATAATGACAATAATCATTAGTTGCAGCCCTAGGTGAATCATGTTATTTTCCAGTGTGTGCCTCCCCCGCAGTAACAACCCCGACCCCACTCTGGTCTTGTGACTGTTGCCCAGGCAACCGGGATGCCTGATGCAGTCGCGGCAACCCGACACCCCGTCGCCCCCGGTGACGGGACACTCTGACAGCAGAGCCGGACGCCGGACGACCTGACAGAGCCAAACCACCGTGAGCCGATTAACCAAACTGTGAACTTTTGTCTCAGCAGCAGAACCAGAAGGAGCCAGAACCAGAACCAGGCTCAGGCCCAGGCTCAGGTTTACACAGCAACACAACACAGACTCTTAACATTTAGACACAAACACCAACGAGGAAGAAGTCACAGGCTCTCAAAGAGGTTTCAGGATAAAACCACTAAAGGAGGATGAAGAGGAGAGAGAGCGGAAAACAGAAGAGTTCAAACCAGAACACAGACTCAGGATCCGCTCCAGACAATTAGTTGTTTCCAATTCATATATTGCGATTTTATTTTCCAAAATTAATAACTGTAGAAATCGGCCACAGAAACATTTAACTTCCACTCATTTTGTCTGCTACTGAAAAGAATGACAGATAAGACGCAAACATGGCAGTAAGATAATTTTCCGTTCCTCAAATCACTGAGACTGATCTTCGCGATTGATAAATGGGATTGTAGTATTTTACAATATAATCAGGATTATCAATTCACAGTGCAGAAATACCCAGGAGGAAATACTGGGGCGAGGAGGAAAACAAGAATCTGATTATGTTTCTGTGCTTCTGAAATGCAGGGTACAAAAAGGGAGCAGAGCAGGACAGCAAGACGAAGGAAACAGCAGTCTTCATCAGTCTTCATCAGTCTTCATCAGTCCTGAATGGGAGGTTTGATTCTCTAAAGCTTGAGATCCTGGGAAACCTGCAGGATCACGTTCCTAAATATTAAGTACAATGCCCGTCCTGCCACCGCCGCCGCTCCCAACACTTCTCACTCCTCTGACACATGAAAGGAGCTCACATGTTTCTACAGTCAAATGAAATCTGAAAGTGAATTTGTCATCCAGACACGAACAGATCTGCTTCCATCCGTCTGCTGCAAACATCTTTTTTTTTATTCAAACAGCCAGTTGGAGACAGATTTAGTACTGAATGTGTTTTCTGCATGCGGGGAAACTCCCTCCACTTTGTTCTGGCACCAATTACAGACTTCAGCCTGATGAGTCAGACCGCTTTCAGAGACAACCCACCCAAAAACACATTTACATTTCAGATGGGAGTCATTGCGTGATTAGTCAGCTAAACAGCGGGTGATGTTGGTCAGTCTGAACCCGGCCGACACGCCAGGCTGCACAGAAACCAGCCACTTTCCAAACTCTGCCACTTCATTTACCGGGGAAATAACTCGGGTCTCATCTTCCAGCCGGGCTGAACGGGGCTACATGGTTTTGGTTTACAAGTTTCACAGATTTATTATATTATACTCAAGTTTCAACTGACTGCTGCACTGCACTTTCTGTTCTGTGCTCTTTTGTCCTCTTTCCTTCTGTCCGTTTTTAATCTTCTGCTTGTTTTTAACTTGCCGTTTCTCTTATTTCTTTCTGTAAAGCACTTTCTGACGCCTCTTTTGAAAAGTGCTATAAATAAAATAAAGTCTTGTCAGATACGTTTCATCTGGTTTTGACGTGTTTCTAGTTTCAGACGAGTTACAAAACTTCACATTCATGGGAAGTAAAGTCAATCCACATCTCCGATTCCCGTTACTCTCTAAGGGCAAACCGAAACGATCCCAAATTCATCTCCCTGCAACCGCCACACATTACCAACAGCTCATGTGACTCACTGAAAGTCTCATTTTGACCCCAAGAACAGAAATCCTGTCTGATCTTCTCTTGATCCTGGACAGTAAAGTCTCTTCCAAACCTGGAAACAAGACGGCCGAGACGCTTCAAGAGCTTAACAACACTCAAATCCTCGGTTTTTACATCCAAATGAGGTTTATTTAGGCCAACTCTAGTGCTTACATAATGTAAATGAACCCAAATCCCTGGAAAAAAAAATCACTCAGCGTGTCCAGATAGTCTCCCATTCACTGTCAATGGAGCAGGTTTTGCCTCTTGTTGACATCGCAGGTTAAACCTTCTGCCTCCTCTACAGCTTTATCTCAATATAAAACATGTCAGTCTGTCTGGTGTGTCAGGAACATGAATGGTGATATCAGCTCCATGTTATTCTGCTGTCAGGAACATGAATGGTGATATCAGCTCCATGTTATTCTGCTGTCAGGAACATGAATGGTGATACCAGCTCCATGTTATTCTGCTGTCAGGAACATGAATGGTGATATCAGCTCCATGTTATTCTGCTGTCAGGAACATGAATGGTGATATCAGCTCCATGTTATTCTGCTGTCAGGAACATGAATGGTGATATCAGCTCCATGTTATTCTGCTGTAGTAATCACTAATGAGACTCTTGACCATCACAGTTTCACAAGCTCTCCATCCAAATTATATTATTGTCACTTTGTAATGACATTTTTAAATTGTTGTTTACATTCTAGCAGCCAATGGCATCGCTAGAAAGATTTGAGTCTCAGAAATAAACAGAATTCTGCACAGTCAGACTTTGTTGTCGCTGAACTTTTATTGATCACATCGGATCCTGGTTGGATTGATCCTGAACCTCAGATCGAACCGTACTGTGAGATAAACAGATCATCCCTACTTCTCCTTGACTTTCCATAACTAAGTCGGAGCTTCCGTGACCTGAAACTGTTCTTCCTTCCTGGTTTCTTCAGGTTGTTTTTCAGTCTGAAAACTTCTGATGTGATGAATGTGTGAAACAAGCTGGAAAATGGAAAGTAATCCCTTTGTAAAATTCCCTGACAATTCTTCCCCAGACAATTTATCTATCTTATTTCCAGGATGAGCGTGAACCTTGTTTTTTCCTGTATGTGAATGTCTCTCTGTGTCTCCCTGTAGGGAAATAGTCTTTTCTCCTGTATAAAGAGTCTGAAAAAGTCAAAAAATACAGAAATTTAAGGCCTTAAAATGTATTAAAATGTCTTAAATCCAGGGCTCTTCACTCCACCAACCTGCTGCCCCACATTTTCATTTTAACAAGTCAAGACTGAACTGGTGGAGATCATCAGACTCCCATCAGACTGGGAAATAACCAGCAGACACCAGTTTAATGCAGTTTAAATCCACCTGCTCAGTATTAAATCTAGCAGCTGATCTCTCTGACCACTCTCTCTTTTTAAAGACTGCTTTTAATGTTTAATGTGTAAGTATCGGTTTCACTCTCCTTTGTTTTGTGTACTTTTGTTTTCTCTCTCCTGTCTGAGTCTGGAAAACCTGCATGATGGACTTCACACTCACAAAATATTCACACACCTCCGATCTAGTTTGCATTTACAGAAAAGATTTACAAGAAGCTGCTTTAAACAGCAATACAGCATCACTTGAAAAATAAAATCAAGAATAAAACATATTTGAGCAAATACAGTATATTACAGGTTTGCAGCTTCAGTTCCATTCATTCAAATACCGACTTGCAGATTTATAAATCCTTTGTGAATTCAGATTTAGGACAAAAGGTGTGTGGATGTTTTCTGAGTGGAACCAACATGCAGATCCTCAGGTGTTTCTCTGCAGTATCACCGTCAGATCTGAGTCCTGAATGATTCATAACACCGCTGTTAAAGGAAACGTCAGAAAAGATCTTTGTATTTCTGCCAAATTTCACCAACAACAAAATGATCCGTCCACTCTGTGGAGAAAGTGCTGCCTGCTCTTTCAAAAACAACTGATGACACAAAATGAAACCTAAGGATGGAGCTTGTTAAAGCTGCGGTTCTGGACCCTGGACAGGGACAGATGTAAAAACAAAACTCAAAATTCTCACAGTTCTGTTTCGTTGTGATGAGCGAAGAGAAAACGCTGAGCGGATTCAGGAGAGACCGTCTGTTTCAGTATGAGCCTCTGTGGCAGAGAGGCAGGAGGAGACTCACATTAAACCTCTCTCTCTCTGTGTCTCTCTCTCTCTCTCTCTCTCTCTGTCTCTCTCTCTCTCCACCACATTGTTCTGTGTGACCTTGCCTATATAAACTCTACTGTCAAGGCCGGTCTGTGTAAATCACTGACATGTTTTAAATTGCCTCATAAAACGTTCAGACCCCGACCTGCCGAAGTGTCCTTGAGCAAGACACTGAATCCCTGCCAGCTGCAGACCCCGACCTCTGACCTCTGACCTCTGACCTCTCTGTGGAGGGAGGGGCAACAGAAAAGACAGTTTCCCCACAGAGAGAAATCAAATACCACATGATGAGCAGACTGTCTGTTCTGCAGGAGGAATGTGTTGACCAACATATTCCATCCAGGCTCCGGCCCGTTTTATTCTTCTGAAACCTGTTTTTAAATTCATGTCTGACATTTTATCAGCTTAGTGGATTTTGGGTTTTACTGTTTCTAAAACATGTTCTGACACCGCCTTGAAGAGCTGTGTGAGATTATGACGTACCCACTGTGTGTGTGTGTGCGTGTGTGTGTGTCCTGTCCTGCTGTGTAGCTTCCAGCTAGCTTGCTAGGTTAATAGCAGCAGGTCACACTGTCTGATCCTTATGTAACAACTACAACATGTAACACAATACACCTCAAAGGCTTGGCACACACACACACACACACACACACACACACACACACGGTTATCAGGTTACACTATGATATAAGGCTGCATGATTTTTTGTTTCATTTCGAGTGCGATCTGCATCAACAAAACAAAACAAAACAGTTTAGATGCTGAAGAAAGACGCAACATATGCAGTAAAAATTATTTTGTTCCCCGAATACTCAACGCTAATAATGATCAGAGTATCTGGCAAAAAACCCTGCAGCCGACTGCGATAACCTTCACCTTAATGACTGTTCCTGCTTTCAGGAGCCGCAGTGCAACAGGAAAAAGGGTAAAATAATGTTTTTTAATGGGGTTTTTTTTATATTCCCAATTTTATAATTAAGTAAGTATGTCTGTATTGTGATACATATTTTTGGATTAATTTCTATATATTTCAGGGTGTTTTGGGATTTTGTAAATTAGCAGCCATTGGAAGCTCGTCAAGTCGGCTAGTTTGTATATTGTTTGTAAATTTTATAGAACAGAGAGACTTTATATCAGTTTGTCTTTGTCTGGATAAAACATATCACACACATTGTGGCAGCAAAGTGCAAATGCCAGTAATGTCTTGGTGTCGACGCTTCACATCTCCACCTGCAGCGAACCACAGAAGAAGAAGATGAGCGTCCACAGTGGCGTCCGGTGCGTTTCTCTTCACTCTGCAGCTAAATCTCTCCCAGGTTTTCCACTTTAGCCACAGGACAGCAACAGACTGTCAGTGGGAGCTTCCTGCTGACTGAGCTGCTTTTAGCTAGAAACTATTATTAGTCGCTCGGCCTTCAGCGGTCAGCTGACTGGAGGAGCCTCATGTTGCAGTCGGCCTGCAGGGGGCGCTGCGCCTCTCTGGCTTCACCTCCTTCAGTTTCCCAGAGGGTTTAAGAAGAAAATCTTTTATTACCAACAACCACAGAGTTCTACTGGGGCCCCGGGCTGCTGCTACTACTGCTATAAAAAGATTTTCTGTTTATTTTTCTATTTGTAGTTTTCTATATACCACTTGTGTATTACTTCTCTATACACTAAGGCTACAACTAACGATTATTTTCATTATCGATTAATCTATTGTGTATTTTTCCAGATTAATCAATTAATCATTTAGTCTATAAATGTCACAAATAATCACAAATGTCCATCACAGTTCCCAGAGTCCAAAGTGATTCTTCAAATGTCTTCCTCAGTCTGACCAGCAGCCAAAAAACCCAAAGGATTCATTTAATGAGATGAAATAAAGAAAAGCAGAAGTCTGGTATTTTTACTTGATAAATGACTAAAACAATTAATCAATTATCAAAATTCTAGTCGATTAATTTTCTGTGGATTAATCGACTAATCGTTTCTGCCCTACTGCACACCGCCTCATTAAGAGACAAATTCCTTAACTTCTACTCCTAGTTTCTACTTCTCGTTTTATGATTTATTGTCTGTGTCGTCTGGATGTTCAAAGCGACCTGCAGGAGAATCCACCAGATGGATTCCCAGTCTGAACCAGTCTGTCCAGTAAACCTGCAGCTCTTACCTTGTGGACGCTCTTGGGGTTCTCCAGCCAGGCGAAGTACATCTCCTCCACGTAGTTGGAGCTCGTCCCGTTCAGAAACGGCTCCGAAGCCACCGGCGCCGTGTAGCACCTGATTGGCTGAAACGTCCGTGTGCCGCTAGCGGCGGCGGCGGCCGTGGCCGGCCGCTGCTGGCCGACAGTCTGAGCCGCCTGCGAGGCGGTAAGCGGCCGCAACCGCGCCGCACAAGTCCTTAAACGATGCATCAGCAGTCCTTAACTATCACACACACACACTGTGGTGGTCAGTCTGACGGGCGGGACGTCCTCTACCTCAGGACACACACTCCGCTGGGTTCAACTGCCAGGACAGGAAGAGTCGACTGGACCGGTCCGCTGCCACTGGTCCGTCTGTCACTGAGGGAGAGAGACACCATGTCAGAGAAAGAGAGAGAGAGACCATGTCAGAGAGAGAGACAGAGAGAGAGAGAGAGAGAGACCATGTCAGAGAAAGAGAGAGAGAGAGAGACCATGTCAGAGAGAGAGAGAGAGACACTATGTCAAAGAGAGAGACAGAGAGACCATATAAAGCACATTGAATTGAATTGAGAGAGAGAGAGAGAGAGGGAGAGAGAGAGTGTGAGAGAGAGACGGAAAGAGAGAGAGGGAGAGAGAGAAAAGGTCAGAGATGGAAACAGAAAGACTCGAGTGTTCACACTGAGCGACACGATCACCAAGTCAGTCCAGTCACTTCCTCCAGAGCGGAGCGACCAGGAAACTCAGCTGATGATTGGACGCTCAACAAGATGAACTTTTCACCGTCAACAGCCAATCAGATTTCAGCTTCCTTGTTTCTCTACTGATGTGCTACTGACTGTGTTTCATCAACAGTTCAAAATGGAGAAGCTGACTCCAGCCGTTCAAAGCTTCAGTTCTCTACAACTTTTATCTGAAAGTCAACAGGAAGAAACGACTCACAAACAAAGCTTAGGGAACAGCTAATTACTTTCAATTAATGCTACATAATTACCGGCTGCCAGCTAGCTGTATGTACTCGTTAAAATGACGCAACATTATGAAAGACAACATCAGCCTGTTGGTGGAGGTTGTGAACAGGCAGATCACTACACAGATGTAAAGGGAGCCTCTGGCCCCGCCCACAATCTGTAAGAACAGAGCGACACATCGACCAAGTCGCTCGCAGTGTGAACGCCATGTGACAGAAAAAGGAAGAGTTATGAAAGAGTCAGAGGACAGAGAGAGAGACAGAGAGAGAGAGTGACAGAGAGAGAGAGAGAGACAGAGAGAGAGAGAGAGAGAGAGAGAGACAGAGAGAGAGAGAGAGACAGAGAGAGAGACAGACAGAGACAGAGACAGAGACAGAGAGGGCGAGCGAGGGGTCGTGTCAACATGTAAACACCTGTTGGACAGGAGAAGCAGAATACACACACACACACACACACACACACAGTGTGTGTGTGTGTGTGTGTGTGTGTGTGTGAGTATTCTGCCAACACAGCACCAGTTCAGCTGTACAGGAGCACAGAGTGTTTCACAGTAACACACACACACACACACACACACACACACACAACACTGGACTACTGTTCCAAACAGGAAGTGTTATCTAATAGCAGATCTGGGCGATATGGTGAAATCAATATCACAATAAGGATTTTTTTCGATATCGATATATATCACAATATGACAACTGTTCTCATCAGTTCCGACAGCAGAATTGTGCATCATGATTTCCCACGATCACCACATCATCACCATGTGATTCACTGAAAGACTTGAATTAAGGCCCGGCTCTAACTGACAGGTGTGTAAACTCTGTCAGTACTGACCGCTGCACGCAGGACGCAGTCTGTTTGCTGTACTGCACTATGGCACACACACATATAGAGTACATGTGTGTGTTTGAGTGTGTGTGCACTCCTGTGTGTATGTGTGTGTGGGAACGCTCAGTCTGGACTCAGTAGTACAGATCATTGAAGCAAATTTGCCTGCACAAGCTTTACTTTATTAGTACTACTTCATTACCACTACTACTCATTACGACTACTGTAACCTAACCAAAACTAATGAAGTGCAATATGTTTGACAATTAAAGTTTAGGGCTCCTAAATTGTTTTTCATCTCAGCACCAAAAATGATTAACTCGGTTCGCGCTCCGGCTGCACAGCATGGGAAACCTTTGCTCCAGCCATATGTTCCCGTGTGTCTCCGTGTGTTTTGACCTTGTTGGATCCCCAACAGCCTCCATTCTCCTGCCCTCCGCCCGCCAGGCCCCGCCCCCCGCCGCCTGCCCTGCCTCCCCATTGGCTCCTGAAAAGGAATCCCGCCCGGAAATAGGACTCCAAAGCTCTCCTATTGGCCCAGCAGACTGGCAATCACTTTGTCCTTTCTCAAGACATGGGTTCCCGAAAATTATTCCCTGACTTATCAAAACAATGTAGAAATATTCTGTAGAAAACTTGCAGATGACCAGACTGACAGGCTGGAGCCTGCAGTGTGTTGGTCAGCAGTCTGGACATGCAGCTACATCATTAGCTAGCGAGCTAACCTGTAACGTTATGTAATTAGCCGGCTAGCTTCGCTGAAATGCTTCTACTTTCCACTTTCTATTAATTGCTATTAGCATGCTTGGCTAGCAGCTACATGGGTGCTAACTGGGTTAAACGGGTGTTAGGAAGCCAACTTGTCGGTCCTATCAGCATTTTCTCCTGTTGAATAAAACATATTTGGTTCACGAAGCACCGACGGTTTCATAAACATACGTTAAATACATACACACAAACTGGCTAACTAGCTTGTAATGTAGTTACCGTAAAAGGTTTGTGTTAGCCGACACGCGGCTAGCTAGCCAGGTTTCGTCTTTCTCGAATTCCTGAAGACCGATTTTAGTTTTGTGTGGAATGAGCGCGGCGTCGTGTTTGCGTCAGACCGGAGATAAAAACTCACCGCGCGCTGCGCAGACGTCGGAAGCCCAAACCACGGCTTCAGAGTTAGAGACGACTTTCAGCGGCTCTCCTCTCGGCCGGTATCCCAGATGCCCTTCGCTTCTCCCGGTAAAATAATGACAGCTCGGGGCGCGGAGCGTGGAAGCGAGGCCTCTATGTAAACGACGTGATGCGCCGCTGACGTCATTACGCAGAAACGTCGAGTGCAGTACCCGGAAGAGAGGGTGGAGGAAGGATGAGGGTCAGTGTTGACAGTAATGTTGAGAAGCGTCTCCATCACTCTGCCTCGGTCTGTCAGCTCTTATTGTGACTTTCAGTGAAACATCAGACACTCGTCATTCACTCTCTCTGCTGTCACGAGGCTGCAGCAGAGTTAAAGTCACTAACTAACTACTAAGTCACAGCAGCATCGCTTCACATCAGAAAGACAAGCTGACAGCTAATAAGCTAACATTAGCACCTGAAACCTGATGTGAGTTTTTGTCAATTTGTTCTGAAACTCCATAGAGCTGCTGTTCACCTCTCTGCACTGTAAACACACACACACACACACACACACACACACACAAAATGTATTAAACAGTAGGAACACATCACTGTATTAAAAAAAACCACATTTAAACATTTTTTCATTATGTGTTTATTTGTTACTTACCGTATTTATTATATATTCATCTTTCATTTTATTATTACTAGTAGTATTAGTATTAATGTTATTATTATGTTATTTTCCCATGCAGCAGTACAGAGCAGCTGAACAGGTATGACTGGTGATTTTAGGGTATTTAATGTTTTAGTGCATTAATATTCAAACTGATATGTAGTCATGTGCGTTTACTGTATATGTTATAACATTATATCGCTGATATTTAAATGAATTATGTGGTCACTGGTGTGTTTGTGTATAATAATATAACATTAATATTTAAATTCACTGGGATGCAGTCACAGTTGTGTCTATTGGGTATTTTCTAATGGCAGATCATCAGCCTGCAGAGGGGAACAGCTTCCAACAAATGGGAATCCCCAAATGAAAAATGTGAATGGAGAGAAGTTTTCATTCTCTAGTTGATTGACTGAGGTCTTGGTGCAGGGAGTAATACTACAGAACAGAAAATCTGAGTTTTAATTAATTGTATTGTATTCGGTATCTACTGCATTTTGGGGCTGTAATAGGTTTGGTTACTTTCATAATGTCTGTAAATACTAGAGTTAAACAGACTTATATTCTGTTTTAGAAAGGGCTAAGAAAGTTTTATCAACAAGTGCTGTTTTTTCATTATTTTGCACTGGCCCGCACACCCTAAACATATTAAAATGGAAAGTAACTTGTACTTTGAGTAATTTATTAACCGGGTACTTTTTTACTTTTACTTGAGTAGGTTTCTCAAATGGTAATTTTCACTTTTACTTGAGTCATTTTTTATGGGAGTAATTGTACTTTTACTTGAGTATAGATATTCAGTACTCTACCCACCACTGATTACATTACAGTATATTCTCTCTGGCGTCTCCTACAGAGCAGAGCTTCTCTCTCTCTCTCATACAGATACACAGAAACTGTCTTTTCTCCAGCAGCTGAGTGAATGAAGCTCAGTCTGCTGAATTCAACCAAATCACCTCTGATCTGATCTGCTGCTGTGATTCTGTCTTGAATGTATTTGAAGTCAACATGTCTTTTCTTTTACTTTCACTTTCTCTTTACATTTTTAAGTTGCATGTTGTATGAACTGTGACGTTATGACAGAAATGGAAATTCAATAAATAAATCTCTGCTCTGCTCTGCTCTCATTTGTATTCAGTCTTTCTTTGCTGTATCTGTTCCTGTTTGCAGCTGCAACAAGCCGTTTTCCACACAGATCATTTCACCTTCTAACAGACCAAGAGACACTCAGTATGTGGACTTGATTTATTTCTCATTATATAATATTAACACACCACCACCCAGTCAGAGCCACACAGTCAGACTGTCAAACCAGTAAAGCGTCAGTCAGCCGGTCCGATCTTCACACTAAAGTCAGATGATGAAGTCGGAAAATCACAGAAAATTTTGCTGCCCGAGTTTCCAGGTTATGAAGCGATGAGAAACTTTAACCTTCAGAACATGGAGGGAAAATATGGTTAAAAAAAATACTTCTAAACACATGAAGTTGGTTAAATGAGCTCGTTAAACTGCAGGACGCCATGTTGGTTTCTCATTTGTCTTGCAGGTTTTATTTTCCCACTGAACAGCAGTGAGAGCAGCCGACTGGGATAGGACTGGGATTACTGCTATAGTAACTGGTGATGTCATGGAGGATGTTGTTCCATATCTACAGCCAACACAGTGGAACCTGGTGAAAACTAGAGATGGGACGATCTGTTTCTCTCCTGATACGACTCGATACTGATCTGAGGTTCAGGATCAATACAACCAGGATACGATGTGATCAATAAAAGTTCAGTGACAACAAAGTCTGACTGTGCAGAATTCTGTTTATTTCTGAGACTCAAATCTTTCTAGCGATGCCATTGGCTGTTAGAATGTAAACAATTTAAAAATGTCGTTACAAAGTGACAATAATATAATTTGGATGGAGAGCTTGTGAAACTGTGATGGTCAAGAGTCTCATTAGTGATTACTACAGCAGAATAACATGGAGCTGATATCACCATTCATGTTCCTGACAGCAGAATAACATGGAGCTGATATCACCATTCATGTTCCTGACAGCAGAATAACATGGAGCTGATATCACCATTCATGTTCCTGACAGCAGAATAACATGGAGCTGATATCACCATTCATGTTCCTGACAGCAGAATAACATGGAGCTGATATCACCATTCATGTTCCTGACAACATACGGACTGACATGTTTTGTATTGAGATAAATTTAATTTTGATACATCGTCCCATCACTAGTGAAAACCTTGTATCTCCACAGTGCGACTCAGGATGGAACAGAAATGAATGAAAATCACAGACTGAGGTTTCCACATGACAGCAGCCATTTAATCAAATAAAAACTGATTTGAAACTTTGTACATTACCACAGATTGCGACATTACATCGGCAAATAAACAAAATTCCTATAAAAAGCCTTTATAATAGAAAAGGTAATGAGATTCTCTACGTTGCCGTGGCGATATCAGTGTTTACAGGGAGATCAGGTGTTGCCTGTCGACCAATCAGATTGTCTTCCTGTACCTGGTCAGGTGAGGTGTATCCCTGTGAGCTTCTATTGCACACACACACGCACACACACACACACACACACACACACACTTCTAGCCTGAAGCTAACCACACTGTCCATACTGAACTGAAGATCTATCAGTTTGCTGATTTATCACTCTGATATCGTCTATAGATCAGATCCAGCTTGATTGATTACATATTGATTGTAGACTTGATCAACACTACACTGGTTGTCTATGGGAAGACTGAACTGATTCTAATGAGACACTTTGATCTGATTCCACACAAGGATGATGAATATATGTTTTATATATTTTTTTAGTTTCAGTGGAGAGTTTTAGTTTCCCATGATGCTCTGAGTGTTTCAGAGGTTTTTCATCCTGATGAGAGGAAAACTGAATACTGGGAAGGTTTGTTTTGGCAGGAAAAGGTCAAATATGTAGATATCGAATATCGGCACAAATGATCAGCTATCAGCAGCTTCAATCCAAAGTCATCAGTCGAGCCTCGTTTTCACACGAGGATCAGGTTTTGTGCAGAAAAACTCACACGGCAAATTAAAAATATAGTAAAGCGGACAAAAAATCATCTTGATGTTTTCTCTATAGATTCATACAGCAGCGCACAGTCAGCATGACGGACACAGAGCTGGAGGTGTAGATTTGGTTTACTGATGTAAAAATCCCTGGTTCGGATGGAGGCTGTGGCGGGGCGGGGCGGGGCGGGGGGGGTGGGGCGGGGGGGTGAGTGGGCGGGGCAGGGGGGGGCAAAGGGGGGTTTAGCTCCACCCCTCCGTGTGGCTCTACAGCGACTCGCTCGCCCAAGTAGGGAGTAGCGAGTCTGCAGACTGCAGACTCGTTACAAGACACGCCCCCACTGACTATGTCAGTACAAGACACGCCCCCAGCGACTAGTCAGGGGCGTGTCTTGTACTGACTAGCTGGTGGGGGCGTGTCTTGTACTGACTAGCTGGTGGGGGCGTGTCTTGTACTGACTAGCCGGAGGGGGCGTGTCTTGTACTGACTAGCCGGTGGGGGCGTGTCTTGTACTGACTAGCCGGTGGGGGCGTGTCTTGTACTGACTAGTCGGAGGGGGCGTGTCTTGTACTGACTAGCCGGAGGGGGCGTGTCTTGTACTGACTAGCCGGAGGGGGCGTGTCTTGTACTGACTAGTCGGAGGGGGCGTGTCTTGTACTGACGTAGCCGGAGGGGGCGTGTCTTGTACTGAGTAGCCGGTGGGGGCGTGTCTTGTACTGACTAGTCGGAGGGGGCGTGTCTTGTACTGACTAGCCGGTGGGGGCGTGTCTTGTACTGACGTAGCCGGAGGGGGCGTATCTTGTACTGAGTAGCTGGTGGGGGCGTGTCTTGTACTGACTAGCCGGAGGGGGCGTGTCTTGTACTGACTAGTCGGAGGGGGCGTGTCTTGTAGCGAGTCTGCAGGCTGCAGATAGACCCTTCTCTCGCCGGCTGCTGGACGTCACGCAGAGAGGAAAATGAAAACAGGATAAATATGTGAGATAAATATTCTAGAACAGTCTGAACTGCAGCCGAAAGGTCGGAGGTCGGCTCGGGCGAAATCCAAGATATTAATATCACGATGCTGTCCCGCCAAAATATCGCAATATATAATATAATATATTTAATATATAATATATCAACAATATTATTGGTCGTTCTTTTTTTTGGGGGGGGGGGTATTTTATTTTATTTCTTCTAAATTACATAAAATTTGTAGGTTATTAATAATAATTTGAATATAATCATAATATAATAATATAGTATAATTACAATATAATTATTAATAATAATAGTTGGGTGGACGGGGGGGAATATTGCAATATTAACAAAATATTGCAATATTCAATATTATTGAATATTGGCCCGAGCCTATATTCAGAGTCGGATTATATTTATATTTCCTCAGATTCATGTTGGAGTCAAACTGCTGCTGCTGCGTTTCATATCATCAATCTGATCAATACAACCCAGCAGTTATTTTGTACTGAGGTGAAGTTAGTTAGTGATTTCCTATGTTTCCCAGAATGCCTTTCAGCTGTTGGTTCTACATGTAGGTGGAGAGAGAGATAGAGATCACACAGTAAGAGCAAGAGAGAGAGAGAGTCTCTCTGCTGCAGTGCATTCTGGTCTCTCTCCTGCTCCTGCAGTGCATTCTGGTCTCTCTCCTGCTCCTGCAGTGCATTCTGGTCTCTCTCCTGCTCCTGTGGTGGAGAAACTGGTCTCTCTCCTCTTCTACGATGGATTTCTCCCTGTATGATTGTTGAACGTCTCTCGGTGCAAAATGGCGGCTCTAGAAAGAAGCCCTCGCTCTTTGATTCTGAGGGACTGACACCAAAACCTGACGTTTACCGCTGATGTTTTACATCCTGAAACATTTTCTCATATCAAACTGGAAATATCTGCAGGTGACGTCACCTCTTCTACGATTGGCCGGTTATCCATCGAGAAGAAAAACACAACTAACTACTGGATGGAGCCGGAGATGAAAGTGTTAAACTGAAGTGTTTTAGGGAGTTAAAACTAGATCAGACTGGAGCAGCAGAACTCTCAGAACCAGCGGCTGAAACACATCGAACCGCAACGACATGAAGGACAGACTGAACTCTGAGCCGCCGGGCGAGCCGGGCGGCGGAAAACAAACGCACCCGAAGCTGCTCGTTTCCTTCGGAGCCTGCTGGGGCTGAAACCAGGGGGTGCGTTACATTCCTGTGACAGTGCTGAGCAGAGGGGAGGTGCAATCAGACGGCAGCAGTGGTCCTTTAATATGAAGCCCCAACAACAGAGAGGGAGAGAGAGAGAGAGAGAGAGAGAGAGAGAGACAGACAGACAGAGAGAGAGAGAGAGAGAGAGAGAGAGAGAGAGAGAGAGAGAGAGAGAGAGAGAGAGAGAGAGAGAGAGAGAGAGAGAGAGAGAGAGAGAGAGAGAGAGAGAGAGAGAGAGAGAGAGAGAGAGAGAGAGAGAGAGAGAGACAGACAGAGAGAGAGAGAGGAGAGAGAGAGAGAGACAGAGAGAGAGAGAGAGAGAGAGAGAGAGGATCACATCAGTTCAGTCCCGTGCTTCCTGGCAAAATTCCCGATGAAAGTTTACGGTAAATTCCCAGTCCGGTCTTCCTGGCTCCAGTCCAGAGCGGCGGCAGCGTTGTCCGACCCAGACAGACTTCAGACTGAAGCCCTGATTGGCTGGGAGTCGAGCCGGGGTCGGCCACTCCTGAATCGCTTCTCTGTGGCCGTCGCTAGGCAACCAGCTGTTGGTGGGCGGGGACTGAGGATGAAGAGTAGGAGGAGGAGGGGGAAGGGGGATGTCGTTGGGGCGTGGGGGCGGGGGGCGGGGCCAGGTGGGACAGGTGTTTTAAGAGACACACCTGAGCATCGGATCCTCGGCCCCTGATTGGTTAGACAGGCGGCGGAGGGGCGGGTCTCTGAGGCACTAGAGGTTGTGATGCAGCAGGCGGTTTTCTGAAAGAGAGAGAGAGAGAGAGAGAGAGAGACAGAGAGAGAGAGAGAGAGAGGAGAAAAAAGATGAGAGAAGGCAAAATAGCGTTCTTGTTGTTTACAGCAGAAGAATAGAAACAGCAGAAACAGGTTTTCATGTTTTTCTTACAGCGGAGGAGGAGGAGGCCGCAGAGCGTAGGAGGAGACCGTCCTGCTGGTCTGCACCACCTGACACACACACACACACACACACACACACACACACACACACACACACACACACACACACACACACACACACACAGGTCAGGGTGATAACAGCGTTTCATACTGCTTCCTGTTCAGAAAGTGTGCTGAGTTTAATGTAAAGTATAATAACTGGCATGAATCTTTATGATATAAAATGTGTATATGATATATTTGTATATACATCGTAGTAAATAGCATCAAACTCATAAACTAGGCTTCATAAAAACAGAGTATTTAAATTGAATGTTTTTCTTAAGTTCAAATTGATTTTTCTCTGTATTGCTGGTTGTTGTTTTCTGTTCACAGAAAACAACAACCAGAGAAACACTGAGAACCAAGCAGTTAGTGAACAGGCAGCCGGAGAGACAGACAGGCAGCCGGAGAGACAGACAGGCAGCCGGAGAGACAGACAGACAGACAGACAGACAGAAAGAGAGACAGACAGAGAGACAGAGAGACAGACAGAGAGACAGACAGGCAGACAGACAGGCAGCCGGAGAGACAGACAGACAGACAGGCAGCCAGAGAGACAGACAGACAGACAGACAAACAGAGAGACAGACAGGCAGACAGACAGACAGAAAGAGAGGCAGACAGACAGACAGGCAGATAGACAGGCAGCAGGCAGAAACTCGGTTGGAATTTTTGGCCCCAAAGCAGAATATTCCTTAAAACTGTACAGGAGGAGAGCTGCAGCAACAAGAAACCACACAGTACACAGTACTGCAGTACAAATACTGCAGACTGATCAGAGTACAGCAGTAGTATTGCAGTAGTATTGCAGTAGTTCTGCAGTAGCAGTAGAGAGTATTTACCTTCTCTGGTGGCAGTAACTGAGCATGGTGCTTCACATGGAGAGAGAAGACAGTCAGACTCGTTAAGACTCGTTAAGACTCGTTAACTCAGTCCAATTAAAACAATTAACGTCAAATCATTCAGAATCTACTGTCAGCTGAACACTCGGTACTCAGCTCTACTGACGCTCTACTGACGCTCTACTGACACTCTACTGACACTCTACTGACACTCTACTGCCTCATCTATTAATTAACTGGCAGTCTATCAATTAACCAACAAGTCTCTTAATTAACTGGTGAGTCGATCAGTTAACTGACCAGCTGATTAAAGACTAGTTGATTTATAACTTGGGGAAGCACTGCGGTCGCCATGGAAACACAGTGGAAAATGTAGAATGTCTCACCTGCGGCTCCGCCTCCTGCAGCAGAGAGGCGGGGTCACACACAGTGACATCATCAGTCTGCTGAACTAACCAATGAGCAGCTGAATTACACTGATTGGGGCGTTGCTATGGCAATTAATTGAAAACTGATGAATCTCCTGTCTTGTTTGAGCTGCTGTCATGAGCTTGTTTAGGACAGACATGGTTAATGGATAACTGATGATGTAATAACTGATGGATCAGATCATAACCTGTGAAATAACACAACGTCCAACATGTCAAAACACCTGATGTTGTGTAACAACTAAAAACAGTTACACCCATTATCATGTAATACATGCCATGTTTTATATTATCAGGAAGAAAATATTAAAATATCAGGTTATATTGCATTTTGGACCCATTCAGAGGGACAATTTATCACATTATGACAAGTTATTACCTCATTAAACAGTTCTTACATCATCACTCCTCCCATTAGATGTGAGAGACATGAAGACTTTATCAGAAGTTTAATAATGAAGTTTAGTTGCAGTTTGTGTTCAGACAGACAGAGGGTTGAGTTTGGTAAACAGTTTAACACAAGACAAGTGAACTGAGTTTAGTTTAGTCTGAGTTAGACACACACACACACACACACACACAGATACAGCCTGTACAAACAGTATAATATAGCTTCATATAGCTTCAGTTTCAGAAACTCACCCCGTCTCTGACGATGTTGTTGTTGCCCCGGGCGACAGCGGGAGGCTGGGCTCTGGGAGGCGGTCCTCTGCTGGGATTGGCTGAAGCTCTGCCATCGGCCCTGATGACAGGAAGACAGGAAGTCAGGAAGACTAAAGACAGGAAGTAGGACTGGGTCAGACAGACAGACAGACAGAGAGGCAGACAGACAGAGAGGCAGACAGACAGACAGACCACTGACTGAACCCTCATGGAAAACTGATCTGGATTCAGAATGTGTGTATAAGCTGAACAGCAGGTGTATTTCACCTGCAGGTGCAGCTGATACAGAAATCATTTTCATGTTTCAGTCAAACTGCTTTAACAGGCGGAGCGTCAGCTGACTGTTCAGCTGGAGTGTCTCCGTCTGGATTTACAGCCTGACTGACTTCAGTTCTGCTCAGCTGAGCTGAGCTGGAGAACGTTCAGGAGAACGTCCAGGAGAACGTCCAGGAGAACGTGCTGGAGAACGTCCAGGGGAACGTCCAGGAGAACGTGCTGGAGAACGTCCAGGAGAACGTCCAGGAGAACGTCCAGGAGAATGTGCTGGAGAACGTCCAGGAGAACGTCCAGGAGAACGTCCAGGAGAACGTGCTGGAGAACATCCAGGAGAACGTGCTGGAGAACGTCCAGGAGAACGTGCTGGAGAACGTCCAGGGGAACGTCCAGGAGAACGTGCTGGAGAACGTCCAGGGGAACGTCCAGGAGAACGTGCTGGAGAACGTCCAGGAGAACGTGCTGGAGAACGTCCAGGAGAACGTCCAGGAGAACGTCCAGGAGAACGTGCTGGAGAACGTCCAGGAGAACGTGCTGGAGAACGTCCAGGAGAACGTCCAGGAGAACGTCCAGGAGAACGTGCTGGAGAACGTGCTGGAGAACGTGCTGGAGAACGTGCTGGAGAACCATGAAGTGGTTTGGAGTGTTCAGGAGCAGTTTGCTGACTCAGCTGCAGGATGGAACTGAACTTCAGTTTCACGCTGCAATTCACTGAAAAGTCGCCTGCATGAACCTAAACTTTCTGCAACTAGATTCATGCAACAGCCAATCAACATGCAGTACTACAGCCAGCTGATAGAGTAACTGACAGAGACAACAGACGACAAACAACCAGGAAAATAAATCTGTCATCCAGTATTCTGAAGGTTTGTGGATTCACTTTACATTTAGATCTTGTTGTATTCCAGGTAGTTTCAGTATTTCCTGTAGAGAAAGTGAACTTGGCAGTGGATGTTAGCTGCTGTTAGCTTCACCGCTAACTATGAGCATACAGCAGCTTCTGTTATGTTAATGTTACACCACAGTGAAGAGGTTTAATATGCTGAATTACTAACTGTTTAACCTGATGTCAACACAAAATAATGTTTGCTGTTGTAAAACACGACTTCCCCCTCTCAGCTGTTTAAACCGTAGCAGAGCCTGTTGTCCTGCATCATGTGACAGTGAAGAACTCCCAGCTGTACCACTGTGTTGTGCAGACAGCTGAGACCGAACCTGTCTCTCCATGTTGTCTCTCCAGCTGCTCTGGTGTCTCTCTCTCTCTCTCTCTTCTCTGTGAAGTTTGCCTGTAGAAAGCGTTCAACGCGACATGACGGCCCTGACAGGTGAGGCGGGCCGCATGTTGAACACCTCACTTGTTGTTGTTGTTGTAGAAAAATGGCGGCTGAGGAGCTGCTGTGTTCCTCCTGCTGTTATTAATGTTTCATATTAATCTGCTGCTCCAAACAGTTTGGAAAACTAAAAATCAAACTTTCAGCTCTCCGCTCCAAACAAACGCTGCAGTGAGCGAGTCTCTCTCTGTGATTGGTCGGCTCGCTCTGCATGAAAGCATATGACATCAGACCGTCATAACCGTCATAACCGTCATAACTGTCATAACCGTCATAACCGTCATAACTGTCATAACCATCATAACCCCGGGAATCTGCCGGCTCTGTTCACAGCAGACTCACAAAGGAAGATTCTTGGGAATTTCTCTCAGTCTGGAGGGAAACTATCGATTCCGACTCTGTTCACACCAGAGAAGCTGCAGGTGGAGAGACAGACAGCTGGAGAGACAGACAGGCAGCTGTCTGTCTGACTGACCTGACTATTAATACAACAGCAGCTGAAGGAACCTGTCTGCTGCTCAGCTGAACCTGTCTGCTGCTCATCTGAACCTGTCTGCTGCTCATCTGAAGGAACCTGTCTGCTTTAACATTATTTTGTGTTGACATCAGGTTAAACAGTTAGTAATTCAGCATATTAAACCTCTTCACTGTGGTGTAATATTAACATAACAGAAGCTGCTGTATGCTCACAGTTAGCGGTGAAGCTAACAGCAGCTAACATCCACTGCCAAGTTCACTTTCTCTACAGGAAATACTGAAACTACCTGGAATACAACAAGATCTAAATGTAAAGTGAATCCACAAACCTTCAGAATGACAGAGATTTATTTTTCCTGGCTGTTTGTCGTCTGTTGTTTCTGTCAGTTACTTTCAGCCGACTGGCACAACTGAAAGTCAGGTGACATGATATCAGCATTTTGATTGGCTGTTGCCTGAATCTAGTTGCAAAACGTTCAAACAGTTTCAACTTGATGCAACCAGGTTGCAGGCAACTTTTCAGTTAATTGCAGGTGATACACAGGCAACTGGGTTGTGTGGGAAGGTTTCACTGTGTGACGCCAAACAGCTGATGATGTGGAAATATAACGACAGGAAGTGACATCATATCCTGTGTTCAGATTAAGGCAAAACTCTCCTGTAAACTTAATCTGATTCTCTGTCAGTAAGCTGATAATCAGAGTAACAGACAGATTTCTGCTCAGTCTGTCAGTTTATCAGCTGGAAACTGATTTCTGTTTTCAAACTGCAGGTCAAAGGTCACCAGACACACTGACCTGACGTCACCAAAATCTGCCATTTCTGTTCAGCTTTGTGAAAGCGATATTTTATATTTCCGGACTCACTCGTATCCCTGCGAGCGCTTCCTGCGGCTCCGCCCCAACCGCTGCAGCAACTCGTTCCTGTGCAGGAAAACAAACGCACCCAGAGCCAGGAGAGGAAGAACCAGGAAGAAGAAAACTAACAGACCGTCTCTGACAGAGGTGTCTTTATCTGGAGAGAGAGAGAGAGAGAGAGGGGGGGGGGGGAGAGAGATAGAGAGAGAGAGGGGGGGGGGGGAGAGAGAGCGGGGGAGAGAGAGAGAGAGGGAGAGAGAGAGAGAGAGAGGGAGAGAGAGAGAGGGGGGAGAGAGAGAGATAGACATAGAGAGAGAGAGACAGAGAGAGAGAGAGAGACAGAGAGAGAGAGAGAGAGAGACAGAGAGAGAGAGGGAGAGAGAGAGAGAGATATTTCAAATCAACAAGACATTATTCCAGCCAAACATTACATTATTGTTCAAGAAATAATATCAGATTAATATTATAGTAATTAGATGAGAATAATGTTCCAGTAATCAGATGACATGACTGTTGAGGTCAGAGGTCAGAGGTCAGAGGTCAGAGGTCGACCTACCGTTCCACGTGGGGCCGCTGTCCACGCTGCCGCCGTAACCTTTGACCTCACAGAGGGGCGGAGCCCAGCCGTCCTCACAGTGACAGTTCCTGTTACTGTTACACACCTGAGAGACAGACAGGCAGAGAGACAGACAGGCAGAGAGACAGACAGGCAGAGAGAGAGACAGGCAGAGAGAGAGACAGACAGGCAGAGAGACAGACAGGCAGAGAGACAGACAGGCAGAGAGGGAGAGAGAAACAGGTTAATATTGTGATACAGATGAACTGACACACCTGACAGACAGACAGACAGGCAGACAGACAGACAGACAGACAGACAGGCAGACAGGCAGACAGACAGACAGGCAGACAGACAGGCAGACAGACAGGCAGACAGACAGACAGACAGGCAGACAGACAGGCAGACAGACAGACAGACAGACAGACAGGCAGACAGGCAGACAGGCAGACAGACAGACAGACAGACAGGCAGACAGACAGGCAGACAGACAGGCAGACAGACAGGCAGACAGACAGACAGGCAGACAGACAGACAGACAGACAGACAGACAGACAGACAGACAGAGAGGCAGGCAGACAGACAGGCAGACAGACAGACAGGCAGACAGACAGACAGACAGACAGACAGACAGACAGACAGACAGACAGACAGACAGAGAGGCAGGCAGACAGACAGACAGACAGACAGACAGACAGACAGGCAGACAGACAGGCAGACAGACAGGCAGACAGACAGACAGACAGAGAGACAGACAGGCAGACAGACAGACAGACAGAC
>NC_136004.1:33060039-33065039 GCF_048128805.1 Centroberyx gerrardi | reverse complement strand
AAGGCTAGTTAGGGTTAGGTTAGTGTTAGATAAGGTTAAGTTAGGGTTAATTAAGGTTAGGTTAGTGTTAGTTACGGTTAATTAAGGGTTAGTTAAGGTTAGGTTAGGTAAGTTATCGGTAGAGCTAGTTAAGGTTAGTTTAGGGTTAGTTAAGGTTAGGTTGGTGTTAGATAAGGTTAGTTTATGGTTAGTTAAGGTTAGGTTAGGTAAGTTATCGGTAGAGCTAGTTATGATTAGTTTAGGGTTAGTTAAGGTTAGGTTAGTGTTAGTTAAGGTTAGTTTAGGGTTAGTTAAGGTTAAGGCTAGTTAGGGTTAGGTTAGTGTTAGATAAGGTTAAGTTAGGGTTAATTAAGGTTAGGTTAGTGTTAGTTACGGTTAATTAAGGGTTAGTTAAGGTTAGGTTAGGTAAGTTATCGGTAGAGCTAGTTAAGGTTAGTTTATGGTTAGTTAAGGTTAGGTTACTGTTAGTTAAGGTTAGGTTAATGTTAGTTGAGGTTAGTTAAGGGCTAGTTAAAGTTAGGTTAGTGTTAGTTAAGGTTAGGTTAGGTTAGGTTAGTTGTGTTTACCTGACAGTTGCGGCAGCAGACTCCGTAGGCACACTGAGCTCCAGCCTTCAGTTTGCAGGTCTTGTACTCACAGCATGGGTCCTGCTCACACTCCTACACACACACACACACACACACACACACAGGTGGTAAGGTGTCTGGTTATTTGCCTGACCTCCACCCCCCTCCCTCCCCCTCCCTCCTCCCCCTCCTACCTTCTCGGAGCCGCAGTCACACTCCTCCCCCATGTCCAGCAGTCTGTTCCCGCAGTAGGGGGCGCTGTACGCCTCGTCAGGCCGCGGGACGTTCAGCAGGCAGCTGCCTCCCGTCGACAGGATCATCTTCTCAAAGTCATCAGCACTGCAGCTGCTGAAGTTCCTGGAGCCACTGGGGGGGGGGGGTGGGGGGGGGGGGGGGGGGGGGGGGAGGAGGGGAGGAGGAAGAGGAGGAGGAGAAAAAGTAGGAGGTACGGGAACATGAGGAGGAGGATGAGGAAGAGGAAGTTAGACTGTAGCCTGTAGTCTGATGTATGCATATGTGTGTGTGTGTGTGTGTGTCTCAGCATGTGTGTGTGTGTGTGTGTTGTGTGTGTGTGTGTGACCCACGTGGCTCCAGAGTTCATGATGCATGCTAGGACGGGGCAGTTGCAGGAGCGGCCGTCATCGTGGTTCATCCCCAGGTTGTGACCGAGTTCATGAGCCACGATGGAGGAGAAGGACGGGACGTTGTTATTGGTGAACTGGAGAGAGCGAGAGTGAGAGAGAGAGAGAGAGAGACAGAGAGAGAGACAGAGAGAGCGAGAGAGAGACAGGGACAGAGAGAGAGAGAGAGAAAGAGAGAGAGAGAGAGAGGGAGAAAGAGAGAGATAGAGAGAGAGAGAGAGAGAGAGAGAGAGAGAGAAAGAGAGAGATAGAGACAGAGAGAGACACAGAGAGAGAGTTTTATTTTCTGTAGTATTTACTGTCTGAAAGCTGAGCTGAACAGTATTTTCTAGTAGGAAACTCAAATCTACAGACTTTTCCAGATGCAGTGAACGCAGCGTTAGAGGTTGACGGACAGTAAAGAGACGGACAGGTGTGTGAGCCAATAGAAAGAGAGCAGGAAGCAGCGTACCGCGTTGATCCCGCCCCCGTGGCTCCTGGAGCAGACGGTGGAGACGAAGGCCATTCCTGCCGTCCCGCCAAAACTCTTCTTCCTGTGGAGACAGTCACCTTCATCACCTTCATCACCATCATCACCTTCATCACCATCATCACCTTCATCACCATCATCATCATCACCATCATCATCACCATCATCACCTTCATCACCATCATCATCATCACATCATCATCACCATCATCACCATCATCACCATCATCATCATCATCATCACCTTCATCACCATCATCATCATCACATCATCATCACCATCATCATCTGTGTGTGTTTGTGTAACTGTGGTTATATTCCATGTGTGTTTTAGTAAATGTGTCTGTGTGTGTGTGTGTGTATGTGTGTGTTCCAGGTGTGTTACAGTCTATGCATGTGTGTGTATTTCAAGTGCATGTGTGTATGTGTATTCTAAGACTGTGTGTGTGTGTATGTGTTCTATGCGTGTGTATTCTGTGTGTGTGAGTGTGTGTGAGTGTGTGAGTGTGTGTGTGAGTGTGTGTGTGCGTGTGTGAGTGTGTGTGTGTGTGTGTGTGTGTGTGTGTGTGAGGGTGTGTGTGTGAGTGTGTGTGTGTGTGTGAGTGTGTGAGTGTGTGTGTGAGTGTGTGAGTGTGTGTGAGTGTGTGAGTGTGTGTGTGAGTGTGTGAGTGTGTGTGAGAGTGTGTGAGTGTGTGTGAGTGTGTGTGTGTGAGTGTGTGTGTGTGTGTGTGTGTGTGTGTGAGTGTGTGTGTGTGTGTGTGTGTGTGTGTGTGCTCTGACAGGATGAGCTGTGCTGAGTCATGGCGGCGGCGGGGCACCAGCTCTCTCTCTCTCCACTGGGTGAAGCGACTCAGCACTTCTCCTGCTGCTCCCTCTGTGCTGATCAGGTTCTGCTGGGACCAGATCTCCAGGCCGACCAGGACCACCCGCACATTCAGCTCTACGTACATCTGAGGGGGGGGGGTGATTGATTGATTGATTGATGGATTGATTGATTGACAAATAGATTTGAAATGTTTAAGGCCTAGTAACTCTGTTCTAAAATCACAGTAAATATCCAGTAAACCTCAAGTCTCGAGTATCTTTATACTACTACTGTGTGTGTGTCAGAGGTGTGACCAAGTCACCTTCACTCGAGTCCCAAGTCGGTCTCAGGTCTAAATGTAGATTACCAAGTCAAGTCCAAGTCAAGTCCATGTCATTAATGTCAAGTCTCAAGTCTAAATGTAGAACAGCAAGTCAAGTCAGAACAAATCAAGAGTCCAGTATCAATTTAATATCTTAAAGAAAACTAAATATCTAGGACTTTTCAATGCAATATGGTTTTAATAGGATAAAAACTTGGTAAGAGCATCATGAGTTTGATTTCTATAATCAGTTTCAACTTCAATAAATTCAATCATTCCATACAAATTCAGAAAACAGAATTTAAATTCAGTCGTCCGCTGGAACAAATCTCATCACTTTCAATCTAAGTCATTTACACAAACACAAGATCTCAAGTCAAGACTTTAGAAACCTTTTCAAGTCATCAAAGTACAAGTCAGAGTCAAGTCGAGTCTCAAGCAAGTCAAACTGTGACTGTGTGTGTGTGTGTGTGTGTGTGTGTGTGTGTACTCACACTGTCTATGTAGTTGGCCAGGTGAACCATCTCCTCTCTCACTGCCGTCTCGTTCTTGTTCATGTAAATAAACTGGAGAGAAACAAACAAACTGATGACTGGACTGTAGCTGAGGTGACAGTTCTACAGTTAAATCTCTGAACTGAACCGAACGACAGCTTCATCCAGGTCACAACACAATAAAACATGTTCTGCCATCTTATCAGTGATGAAGGAATGACATCAGAGCGGACCACAGAGCTTTAACTCTGTGGAAAGGAACAGTTTGACCACTAGGTGTCTCTGTCTGTCAGCTGGAAGCTTCTGACTGGTCATGTGACTCCAGCTCAGTCTGATGACATCACTGCTGCTGCTGGAGAGGAACTGATCCTGCTCTTCAGATACACTATATACAGTATATATATATACACAATATATACAGTATATATATCTGATATCACTGGGTTATATATATGGTTCTGCTCCATATAGATTATGTGTATAAACTTGTTCAGTTTGCTTTATTCACTGTATAATGAGGTCGTGTATTTTTGGTATTTTGACCAGTTGTAATTTACTGCAAATAAATGTTCTGCATGAGAAAAGTTTTGTTTGAAATTACAATCAGATGAACAGTTTATAAAAGAATATAAAAAAACACCCAGAAACTGAAACTGAACATTTGAACGTGGTCTCTTTGTTTTCCAGAGCGGTGTACAGTATTATTATTATTATTATTATTATATATTATTATTATTACATTATCATTATTATTATTATTATTATTATTCTTATTATTATACATGTACAGTATGTACAGCTGGTAACACTGTGCTGTATATATGGTTCTGGTCTATAGATAGAGATATAGTTGATAGTGTTATGTATAGTTTCGGTCTTCAGATACATAATAAAGAGATAATATATACAGCAGGTTTAGAGCCTCCAGGTCAACTGAGGAACTGCATTCTGTTTCCCAACAGGAAACAGAATGTGAACTGAATCAGAATTTCAGGAAGTTGAATTGAATTCGATGCAATTCTGTGAAATTCCATGTTTTTTTTTGTGGTTTTTTTCTTCCCACATATCTGAGATTCCACATTGTGTTTTATATGATCAATACTGAATATCATAACATGTTAAAGGAGCCTTTCAGCTGGTGTTTGATGCAGAACATGTGATGGTAATCCACATTCTGACTGAATGTGTTTGATTTGTTGAACTGTCTTTTATTTGATTCATAATGTTTGATTCATAATGTCTGATTCATAATGTTTGATTCATAATGTTTAGAGGCGAGACAAACTCTCTCAGAAGTGGAATTTACTGGAATTTAACAGAATTTTATTCTGTTTCCTGTCATTCCAACTGACTGTTTGCAACATTTCTGTTAAGTCCCGCCCCCCTTAGTTACTGTTGCTATGTCTGACAAACTTTGAAGATGGATGCTACCATAGCTGCTACAGTCTGACTCAGTGGTTTCCCAGAAACACATTTTCACCGTGTCCTGTCCTGTGAGAGAGAAAGCGCTCCAACAGAAGACAAACTGTCAGTGCGGTCGGAGGCTCCGCGGGAACTGCCGGAGCAACGGGTCGGAGGAAGAAGACGGACGCTGAGCACGGACTGCTGTCAATCATTATTTTGCAAATGATCAATTCAGTTGTGTTTCCTCACAGCTGGGTGACTCACACTCCAGCTGCAACTACAGCAGCTGAGCTTTAATC
>NC_136004.1:33050039-33057539 GCF_048128805.1 Centroberyx gerrardi | reverse complement strand
ATGTCTACATTTTTCTATTTTTATTTTAAGTTATCTTTACTTATCTGTATATACGTATATATATATATATATTAAGAGCAAAATGACAATTTTTCTGTTTGTATTTTTAAGTTAATTTTACCTATTTTTATTTATATATTTGATTGCAATGTTGCAATGTTACACAACTCTGGTTACACATTTCTTTATTCTAGTAGATCTTTACTTATTGTACGTACATTTTTTGTTTTTATTTCACACTTGCTTTGGCAATGTAAACGTGTGTTTCCCATGCCAATAAAGCCCCTTTGAATTTAATTGAATTGAGAGATTATTCACAGTTAGGGGGTTATTAGTGTGCATGGAAATTTCTCTCTCTCTCTCTCTCTCTCTCTCTCTCTCTCTCTCCTCTTCTCTCTCTCTCTCTCTGCTGTTAAAGTTGCTTTCAACCTTCAGGATTCCACAACTTCTTTCTGGCTAAAACTGCCAGAAAAGTCTCAGTTCTGCTGAAACCTTCAGGTTATTACATGGACAGAGTGTGTGTGTGTGTGTGTGTGTGTGAGTGTGTGTGTGTGTGTGTGTAAAGTCAACCACAGTAATTACTGCGGAATCACACAGATTGAAGCAGCAGGGTGGGCATCTGAGTCACACACACACACACACACACACACACACACACACACACACACACACAGAGCCATCTGTGAGAGGAATAAAGGGCTAAAAATAGGAAACTAACTCAGTGTCCTTGAGAGAAAGAGAGAGAGAGAGAGAGAGAGAGACAGAGAGAGAGAGAGACAGTCAGTGTGAAGTGAACCTCCTGTCTCTCTCTCTCTCTCTCTCTGTAAAATGCTGTTGGTCTGGAGAAACTCGTTAAGGCCGGTGGGTTAACGACCTCCCTGAGTCACCGGCAGCTCTGATTGGCTCTGAGCCTGAAACAGGAAACGGCACTTCTGGTAGAACAAGTTTCCATCGTTAGCTTAGCTACAACGCTAGCTGCTTCACCGAGTAAATTACCGTTAATATACAAACTCATTGGGTAAATTAAAGCTGCAGTAAGTGATGTCAGCCCTTCTAACCAATCCTGAAGCTAATGTGTTTCATTGAGACATAATGATATAAACCAACATCCAGCTGTGTTGCTGTTTTCTCCTCTTTTCTAAAGATTGTTGTTAAATTCCGCTCCTGAATGAAGCTCCTCCCACTTTTTTAAAACTAGCATGGCTCCTCCCTCGCTGTTTAAAAGGCTCTCACCCTCTCCCATTCCTGAAAAAACTTCTCGTAATGGAGGAATCGATGAAGCAAGTGAGTAAACTTGTTAACTTGTACTTGGTAAACTAGTAAACTGTTAAACTGTTAAACTAGTAAAGTTGTTAAAGTAGTAAACATGTTAAACTAGTAAACTTATTAATGTAGTAAACCATTAAACTAGTAAACTTGTTAAACTAGTAAACTGGTAAACTAGTAAACTGTTAAACTGATAAACTGTTAAACTAGTAAACTGGTAAACTAGTAAACTTATTAATGTAGTAAACCGTTAAACTAGTAAACTTGTTAAACTAGTAAACTGGTAAACTAGTAAACTGTTAAACTGATAAACTGTTAAACTAGTAAAGTTGTTAAAGTAGTAAACTTGTTAAACTACTAAACTAGTAAACTTGTTAAACTAGTAAACTTGTTAAAGTAGTGAACATGTTAAACTACTAAACTAGTAAACTTGTTAAACTAGTATACTGTTAAACTAGTAAACTTGTTAAATTGGTAAACTGGTAAACTGGTAAACTAGTAAACTGGTAAACTAGTAAACTTGTTAAAGTAGTAAACTTGTTAAACTAGTAAACTTGTTAAACTAGTAAACTGGTAAACTACTAAACTAGTAAACATGTTAAACTAGTAAACTTGTTAAACTAGTAAACTGTTAAACCAGTAAACTTGTTCAACTACTAAACTACTAAACTGTTAAACCAGTAAACTTGCTACCTGCCTCTTGTCATTGTGGGTCATGTGACCTTCAGCAGGAGAAAGGTCAGTCAAAGTGAGACTGGTAACCAGTGACACTTCTCTGTAGGAACGGTTAGCTTAGCTGTTAGCCTTGATGCACACTGCTTTGTAATGTTTGTCCTTGGTAGCAGCTTTAAAGGAGAATAAAACTGGATGAAAACCTTGAATCCAGACTGAGTCGTCTCCGCCCAGCAGTCACAGTCATGAAAGTTTAGTTTCTCAGCTGAAGATTTTGTTGTTTTTCTGTCTGCAGCTTCAGAGTTTGGATGTTTTACTGCTGATTGAGCCGTTTGTCTCTAATATCCTCCAGTGTTGTCTGCGCCTCGCCAAAAAAAAATCTTTTTGCTAGCTAGCTAACTGTAGCAGCTTCCTTATTGTTCCTACAACAGTTAAACAGCAGTGTCAGGCTCCGCCCACAGCACAGTGTCTCCGCCCCTTTTCTACTCTTTCTTCAACTGCTGGGTTTAAAGAGGAACTAAACACCAAAACAAATCTGTGTGAAGCCTGACATCTAAAGGTGAAAAACATGCTATTGAAATGTCCATCTGCTATTGGCTGATGGATCCAGAGACAGCAGTGGAGAACCAGAACCAGAACCAGACAGAACCAGAACCAGAACCAGAACCAGGAGGCATACGGATCAGACAGTTCTGTACTAGTTATTTATTTTCACTACTTTTTATTTTCACTACTTTTATTCCATGATATATAAATGCTTTGGCAACACTGATCATCTGATATTCAAACCAGCAAAGCAGATCTGTGGTCTGATATCTGTGTGTGTGTGTGTGTGTATGTGTGTGTGTGTGTGAGTGAGTGTGTGTGTGAGTGTGTGTGTGTGTGTTACCTGAGGCCGTTGCAGATGCTCAGAGCGACAGAGGAACCCTGCATGTCCTGAACGAAGCCCCGATAGTGACAGTGGTTCTGCAACACAACAACAGACAGACAACAGACTGAGAACCTGATGATGATGATGATGATGATGATGATGATGATGATGATGATGATGAAATTAATTGAATGTATTATCCTTTTAAAGTGTTATTACACTATAGTAGAATATTAATTTTAGTCAGAATTCCTGTTGAAGTTTGAACACACTCACACACACACACACACACACACACACACACACACACACACCTATTTACATGCACATGTAACTGATAAATGCCTAAAATGTGACTGGCTGCAGCAGCTCAGACAGACCAGCAGGAGGCAGAAACTCTCCTCAGCTGCCAGACAGAACAGAGTCAGTGGAACCTCTGTGTTCTACTGAGGACCTGACAGAGAACAGCCAGACAGAACAGAGTCAGTGGAACCTCAGTGTTCTACTGAGGACCTGACAGAGAACAGCCAGACAGAACAGAGTCAGTGGAACCTCAGTGTTCTACTGAGGACCTGACAGAGAACAGCCAGACAGAACAGAGTCAGTGGAACCTCAGTGTTCTACTGAGGACCTGACAGAGAACAGCCAGACAGAACAACAGTCACTGTGTCGTTAATCAGTTCAGTGATGATTAGATTCTATTAGATTCATTAAGCTGCTGACTGTGGTTCATATTTACAACATTCAATTAAAATACAAGACCAGAAAGAGCACACACACACACACACACACACACACACACACACACACACACACACACATGACAGGATCCACACACACTTCCTGTATCACTCCCACAGGACCTTATAAAACTCTTCCTGTGTGTGTGTGTGTGTGTGTGTGTGTGTTTTCCCACTGTCTGAGTTCACAGGAACCTCCACCTCTCACACTGCTTCCCAGAAGTCTCTCTCTCTCTCTCTCCCTCTCTGTCTCTCTCTCTCGCTCTCTCTCTCTGTCTCTCTCTCTCTTTCTCTGTCTGTCTCTCTCTCTCTCTCTCTCTCTGTCTCTCTCTCTGTCTCTCTCTCTCGCTCTCTGTCTCTCTCTCTGTCTCTCTCTCTCTCTCTCTGTCTCTCTGTCTCTCTCTCTCTCTCTGTCTCTCTCTCTGTCTCTCTCTCTCTGCTCTCTGTCTCTCTCTCTGTCTCTCTCTCTCTCTGTCTCTCTGTCTCTCTCTCTGTCTCTCTGTCTCTCTCTCTCTCTCTGTCTCTCTCTCTCTCTCTCTGTCTCTCTGTCTCTCTCTCTCGCTCTCTGTCTCTCTCTCTGTCTCTCTCTCTCTCTCTCTCTCTCTCTCAGAACTAGGTTATAAGGTTATAGTTGGAGGGAGGACAATAAAGGACGGACCGGCCAGCAGAACAGAACAGAACAGAACACTGAAGTATCAGGAAAACTATGACTTCAAGGTAATATGACACAAAAAGCTAAATAACAAAAACACAACTGGTCCCACTGACTGCTGCCCTGCACAGAACCACAAGCTGCACTAGAACCAGAGCAGAACCAGAGCAGAACCAGAGCAGAACCAGAACAGAACCAGAGCAGAACCAGAGCAGAACCAGAGCAGAACCAGAACAGAACCAGAGCAGAACCAGAGCAGAACCAGGAGAGAACCAGAGCAGAACCAGAGCAGAACCAGAGCAGAACCAGAACAGAACCAGAGCAGAACCAGAGCAGAACCAGGAGAGAACCAGAGCAGAACCAGAGCAGAACCAGAGCAGAACCAGAACAGAACCAGAGCAGAACCAGAGCAGAACCAGGAGAGAACCAGAACAGAACCAGAGCAGAACCAGAGCAGAACCAGAGCAGAACCAGAGCAGAACCAGGAGAGAACGTCAATGCTGTGAAGCCTGACAGGGAAACAGCAGCTCTTCCTCCATCTGGTCTAAAGGGAAATTTAACTGAACTTTTGAAATGTTACAAAAAAATTTTTAAATGTGAATTAGAGTTTCCCTCAGCTGGCTGAAGAGAATAAATCCACTTCCTGAAGGCAGAACGCAGCTCTGACAGAAAACATCCAGAGAGTCTTTCAAGTATTGATTAGTATTGATTAGTATTGGTTAGTATCGGTTAAGTTGTTATTGAAACATTAAACTGCCAGAGTTTTGAATGGAGTTTGGTGCAGAGAACAGTAGAGAACGACATGCATCAGATATTTCATTAAAACACGTCTGAATCACTAGTATGATTCATTTTCCACAAGCTTCTACTGAACTGTAAAAGAAAATTCAGGGTTCAGTAAATTCCAACATGTGAGTTCTCAGCTGTTCTCTACAGCAGCTTCCTGTACACCAGACCGATGTTCTAAACACACAGAGGTGTATGAAGGTTCAGATCCCAGTAACTCCACTGAATATCAATCATCAACCAGCTATCAAACACTGAATACACACAATAACTGACAGAAAGAGTGATGAAAGAAGGGGAGAGAGAGAGAGAGAGAGAAGAGAGAGAGAGAGAGAGAGAGAGAGAGTCCAAACTTGGCCTGTAGAGCAGAGCATCATGGGAGATTCCCTCTGCTAGCACATATAAAGAGCAGTGAAGTTCTGGAGCCACCTGGCACACAGCGGCCCAGAGTCTCCCCACAATACTGCACTGACACACTGGAGGAGACACCAGAGAGAGACCTACCTGACCAAAAAACACCACTAAACCTCACCACACAACCACACTGACAAATCCAAACAAATAGAAAAACAACACAAGAAGAATATTATCACTATTGGCAAAAATAAATCAAACTTATAAACAAAACTAAATGTTTCCAAAACCTTAAAACAAATTACAATTTGTCCCAAATCTGATCAGAATCAAACAGCCAGACAGGAAGCTGCTGACGATGTACAGAGAGACCAGCAGCTAGCTGTAGAGACGGGCAGGAGAGACTGGCAGCTAGCTGTAGAGACGGGCAGGAGAGACCAGCTAGCTGTAGAGACGGCAGGAGAGACCGGCAACAACTGTAGAGACGGGCAGGAGAGACCGGCAGCTAGCTGTAGAGACGGGCAGGAGAGACCAGCAGCTAGCTGTAGAGAAGGGCAGGAGAGACCAGCAGCTAGCTGTAGAGACGGGCAGGAGAGACCGGCAGCTATAGAGACAAGCAGGAGAGACCAGCAGCTAGCTGTAGAGACGGGCAGGAGAGACCAGCAGCTAGCTGTAGAGACGGGCAGGAGAGACCGGCAGCTAGTTGTAGAGACGGACAGGAGAGACCGGCAGCTAGCTATAGAGACGGGCAGGAGAGACCAGCAGCTAGCTGTAGAGACGGGCAGGAGAGACCGGCAGCTAGCTATAGAGACGGGCAGGAGAGACCGGCAGCTAGCTGTAGAGACGGGCAGGAGAGACCAGCAGCTAGCTGTAGAGATGGGCAGGAGAGACCGGCAGCTAGCTGTAGAGACGGGCAGGAGAGACCGGCAGCTATAGAGACGGGCAGGAGAGACAGCAGCTAGCTGTAGAGACGGGCAGGAGAGACCGGCAGCTAGCTGTAGAGACAGGCAGGAGAGACCGGCAGCTAGCTATAGAGACGGGCAGGAGAGACCAGCAGCTAGCTGTAGAAAAGGGCAGGAGAGACCGGCAGCTAGCTATAGAGACGGGCAGGAGAGACCAGCAGCTAGCTGTAGAGACGGGCAGGAGAGACCAGCAGCTGTAGAGACGGGCAGGAGAGACCGGCAGCTAGCTATAGAGACGGGCAGGAGAGACCAGCAGCTAGCTGTAGAGACGGGGCAGGAGAGACCGGCAGCTAGCTGTAGAGACGGGCAGGAGAGACCAGCAGCTGTAGAGACGGGCAGGAGAGACCAGCAGCTAGCTGTAGAGACGGGCAGGAGAGACCGGCAGCTGTAGAGACGGGCAGAGAGACCGGCAGCTAGCTGTAGAGACGGGCAGGAGAGACCAGCAGCTAGCTATAGAGACCGGCAGGAGAGACCGGCAGCTGTAGAGACGGGCAGGAGAGACCGGCAGCTAGCTGTAGAGACGGGCAGGAGAGACCAGCAGCTGTAGAGACGGGCAGGAGAGACCGGCAGCTAACTGTAGAGACGGGCAGGAGAGACCAGCAGCTGTAGAGACGGGCAGGAGAGACCAGCAGCTAGCTGTAGAGACGGGCAGGAGAGACCGGCAGCTAGCTGTAGAGACGGGCAGGAGAGACCAGCAGCTAGCTGTAGAGACGGGCAGAGAGACCGGCAGCTAGCTATAGAGACGGGCAGGAGAGACCACTCTGTGCTCAGTATGTGATGTCATGATGATGTCATGATGATGTCATGCCATAATCTAAGAAACACATCACCTCTGTAAACTCTTCTTAACTTTGCTTTTTTTTGTAATCAGTCACTGTTATTGTTGTTACTGTCCAGAAATATTCTATGTGATGAATCTATATATTTAATATGCAGTTTATTTCATTTTATTTTACTTTATTTCTATCTCATTTATGTTTGAATCTATGCTTTGGCAACATGTGCACATGTACGTCCTGCAATAAAGAGAGAGAGAGAGAGAGAGAGAGAGAGAGAGAGACAGAGAGACAGAGAGAGAGAGAGAGAGACGGAGAGAGAGAGAGAGAGACAGAGAGAGAGAGAGAGAGAGAGACGGAGAGGAGAGAGAGAGAGAGAGACAGAGAGAGAGAGAGAGAGGGGGGGAGAGAGAGAGAGAGA
>NC_136004.1:33040039-33047539 GCF_048128805.1 Centroberyx gerrardi | reverse complement strand
GTGGCGCTCGTGAACCCCAACTTTTGGCTTCAAAACGGCCCTTCAGAAACCTGTGGGTGACATCACTCACTACTCCATCTTTTTTACAGTCTGTGGTTCAGATCAGATCCTGACAAGCTTCAAGGCAGAGTCAGACTCCCTGGACCTTCATCTGAAGCGACTCAACACCAAGTTCAGCCTCAACACCAAGTTCAGCCACGTTCCACATGAGCCTCAGAAAACAGATTACAAGTCACAGCTAGCTGACCTGCTAAACCTGCTAAACCTGCTAGACTTAATGGACTTAATACCAGCAAGACTCTCACTGAGCCGCAGGAGGCTAACGCTAAGAGGAGCGACAGGAGGCTAATGCTAAGAGGAGAGACAGGAGGCTAATGCTAAGAGGAGAGACAGGAGGCTAATGCTAAGAGGAGAGACAGGAGGCTAATGCTAAGAGGAGAGACAGGAGGCTAACGCTAAGAGGAGAGACAGGAGGCTAATGCTAAGAGGAGAGACAGGAGGCTAACGCTAAGAGGAGAGACAGGAGGCTAACGCTAAGAGGAGAGACAGGAGGCTAATGCTAAGAGGAGCGACAGGAGGCTAACGCTAAGAGGAGAGACAGGAGGCTAACGCTACGAGGAGAGACAGGAGGCTAACGCTAAGAGGAGAGACAGGAGGCTAACGCTAGGAGGAGAGACAGGAGGCTAACGCTACGAGGAGAGACAGGAGGCTAACGCTACGAGGAGAGACAGGAGACTAACGCTAAGAGGAGAGACAGGAGGCTAACGCTAAGAGGAGAGACAGGAGGCTAACGCTAAGAGGAGAGACAGGAGGCTAATGCTACGAGGAGAGACAGGAGGAGAGACAGGAGGCTAATGCTACGAGGAGAGACAGGAGGAGAGACAGGAGGAGAGACAGGAGGCTAATGCTACGAGGAGAGACAGGAGGAGAGACAGGAGGCTAATGCTACGAGGAGAGACAGGAGGAGAGACAGGAGGAGAGACAGGAGGCTAATGCTACGAGGAGAGACAGGAGGAGAGACAGGAGGCTAATGCTAGGAGGAGAGACAGGAGGCTAACGCTAGGAGGAGAGACAGGAGGCTAATGCTAGGAGGAGAGACAGGAGGAGAGACAGGAGGCTAACGCTAGGAGGAGAGACAGGAGGAGAGACAGGAGGCTAACGCTAGGAGGAGAGACAGGAGGAGAGACAGGAGGCTAATGCTAGGAGGAGAGACAGGAGGCTAATGCTAGGAGGAGAGACAGGAGGCTAACGCTAGGAGGAGAGACAGGAGGCTAATGCTAGGAGGAGAGACAGGAGGCTAATGCTAGGAGGAGAGACAGGAGGCTAACGCTACGAGGAGAGACAGGAGGAGAGACAGGAGGCTAATGCTAGGAGGAGAGACAGGAGGCTAATGCTAGGAGGAGAGACAGGAGGCTAATGCTAGGAGGAGAGACAGGAGGCTAACGCTAGGAGGAGAGACAGGAGGAGAGACAGGAGGCTAATGCTAGGAGGAGAGACAGGAGGCTAATGCTAGGAGGAGAGACAGGAGGCTAACGCTACGAGGAGAGACAGGAGGAGAGACAGGAGGCTAATGCTAGGAGGAGAGACAGGAGGCTAACGCTAGGAGGAGAGACAGGAGGCTAATGCTAGGAGGAGAGACAGGAGGCTAACGCTAGGAGGAGAGACAGGAGGAGAGACAGGAGGCTAATGCTAGGAGGAGAGACAGGAGGCTAACGCTAGGAGGAGAGACAGGAGGAGAGACAGGAGGCTAACGCTAGGAGGAGAGACAGGAGGAGAGACAGGAGGCTAATGCTAGGAGGAGAGACAGGAGGAGAGACAGGAGGCTAACGCTAGGAGGAGAGACAGGAGGAGAGACAGGAGGCTAACGCTAGGAGGAGAGACAGGAGGGTAACAGCATTATTGTAAATTGCATCAGATGTGTTCAAGTCTGTGGAGGAAACCATTTAACAGTAAAATGAATTCCATGACAGCTAACATCATCCAGCTGCAGCTGGTTTGTTCGCCTGGCTGTTGTCGAGCTAGTTAGCTAGCCTTGCTTGCTAGTTGTATAGCTATTAGAAAAATAATATTTTAGGGATATTTTAAGACCGTAAACAGCCTATTATTATATGAAATATGACATCAGAGCCTTGTGCCAGCATCATGTGACCGGACATGACCGGACGTGACTGGACAGTTTCACTTCTCGAAGCGGTCTGAGCAGCCGCTGCTTCACTGTCGTCGGACCGATCCAGCAGAACACACTGCAGCTCGCACATCACCAGCACTACAACCAGCAGTGAGGAGGTCAGAGGTCAGAGGTCACTGAAATCTGACTGAGGTTTCAATGGAAAGACTGAGCAGAACTCTTCCTGTGATCAGCTGACAGATGGAGTTCACAGCACAGTTTGACAGTCCGAGTGTTTCTTTAATCTGTTCAGACTGAATCATCGTCTTCATGTAAACTCAGTGAAGGAAACTAAGGAATTTAAAGGAAGAGATTTTTTGAAATATCGCAAAAAATAAGAGAATTAGCTGCGTTTCCTTCAGCTGGCTGAAGAAAATAAATCGACTTCCTGAACCCAACGCAGAGAAAACACTACCAGAAAAACTATAGCCTTTCAACAATTGGTTGGTATTAATTAGTATTGATTAGTATTGGTTAGTATTGATTAGTATTGGGCAAGTTGTTGTTCTTTAGTCAGCCATATTTCCGTCTGTCTGAAGACCAAAACAAAGAAATTCACTTGGTGACTTTCTGCTGCAACCAACTAACAGTCATACAACACCACGCAGATTCATACATGTTAGAAACAACATGTATGATATTTATATTTCTGGAAGGCTGCAGTGGAAAGCTGTTTCACACAGAAACATTACTGTGTCACTACCTCAGTGTTTACTTGCATGTTTCCATCTCCATTTATCAAGTTTCTTTATCAACATTTTATTTTTTCACCTCAACTGAATTTCTTACAAAATTGGCCACAGAAAGAGAGACAGAGAGACTGCTGGGAAAACTCTGGAAAAAAACCCCAAGGTTATCTCTGACTCACCTAGCAGACATCTGCCTGTGTGTGTGTGTGTGTGTGTGTGTGTGTGTGTGTGTCTTGTTTGCTTGTGCTACCAGCAGGTATGCCATTGGTGAGGGGGTGAAGCACACACACACACACACACACACACAGAGGCAGGCTGTATGAGGTCAGTCAGGACAGGAAGTCAGCGGTGGACTACATTACCCAGCTGCCAACAGCAGCCAGCTCTGTCCTCTGACACAGTGGGGGGTCAAAGGTCGGCGCCCAGAGCTGCAGCACAGCAAGGAGCTGAGTTTGATCTATTTTCAATGCGATCTAATTAGCGCTTGCTTGCTAGCTACAGTATGTTAACTCATTAAAGGTCCACATGGTGTAAAGCAGGACTCCCTCTCCTCTGTGATGATAAAGGAGTTGGATGTGTATCTAAACATGGTGAAAGTATCAAAACTAAATCCACACAATCCATATTAGAAAAGCGAGCCTCTAAACGAGCCGTTTGGACTTCCGTAACTTTGCGGCGTCACAAAGGTTCGCTCATTATCATTTCTGTAAGAAATAATAGACTAACAAAGTGTTTTTTTCAAAGCGGTCGAGCGGTCGTCATCGTTTATTACCGGAGAGTTTTCCCTACCTGTAGCCGCCGGGCCGCGGCGTCTCACGTTTCGCTCTCGAAACGGTTAGCCGATCGGAACGGAGGGTCGTTAATATTAATGAGCCTTAAAGACACGGAGACAGAAACGGCCTGTTCTTGGTAAGGCTCAGAGAGATGCTGGAAAATGAACGTGGAGAAATGGATTGAGAGTGTTTTTGGTTCATGACACCACACACACAGCTCTGAATGGACAGAAAGACACAAAATAAAACTCTGGAGAATATGGAGCTTTAAAGTAACATTATGAAAGTCGACACCAGAGCAGTGAAAAATAAATGATTTGCCTGTTCAATACTTTGTATCTGCAGACCGGAGCGTCTGGCATGACAGACATGTGATCTGTCAGCAGAACCTGAGCGGACAGAACGCTCCTTCCACTGTTTGCCATGAAACAGCAAACTGTCAAAACTCACTGGAAGCTACGTTAGCGACGAGGCTAACGTAGCTTCATCACAGACTGTACTTCTCTCTCTAGCTCTTCTAGTCAACATTAGCATGTTAGCAATCCATGGCAGCAAGGAGACAGAGAAGCTGCTTTGGTTCTTGCTGTAAAACCTCTCAGCTCAGTGACTTGCTGTGAGTCTCTTTATACAGAAGCTAGTCCGACGGGTCGCAGCAAGATGGCCGCCGCTCCGACTGTTCTGTGACAGAGACACGTCGACCAAACTGCTCACACTGAAACATCAGCACCATCAGCATCAGTCATGTTCTGCCAGCGTGCCGCAGAGGACAGAAACTGACAAATATGTGTGGAAACCATTTTCCATAGATTTCTAACCAGATATAGGCTACTTTTAATTCAAATGTAAAAATTATAGGATTAGTAGTCTTTGTCACGGCCCTGTCTTTTCTGCAGCCCTGTTCCTCTCCCTGGTGTCTTCTCTGTGTTGTGGTTCTGTTGCAGACCGGCCCAGTGGAGAGGAGGAGCGGCTCGTCCTGAAGAGACCGGCCGGTAAAGCCACCAGGCCTCCGGGCTCGGGCTGTCCCACCTCAGCACGGCTGTGGACAGCGTGGGACGCTTCAGCTCTTGGTTTTCCTTTGTGTTTTATGTTCGACACCCAACACACACACATCTGTTCTCACCCTCCTGGCATACTGACTATAGAGCTGAGACGTGAAGACGTGGGCGTGGCCAGTTCTCGGTTCCTGAAGCAGAATACCCAGGGTCAGGGTTCACCGTTGTTTGAGCTGAGCCGCTACAGAGCGAGCCGGCAGCTCAGACCAGCAGCCGCTGCGTCGGGAAAACTAGCGTAGTTGGAAAAAAAGGCGAAGAAACCGCTCATCCCAGAGAGAACCGCGTCATCGAAGTCGCCCAATCACAGAGCTCGCTCGTCGTCTCGTCACGCGGGAGAGACGAACTGTATCTAGAGCCGGTCACACAAGACGGACCTGACGCTACGACCTCGGACCGTCAAGAGTCCCGACGTCGAGACAAGAGGAACACGGTCGGTGTTTTGTACCCGCGGCTGCCAGGAGAGAACAGCCGCTCTTCTTTCTGCCGCTTCCCGTCGTCTCGGTCCGGAGCGGCGGTGGATCCGCTCGTCGGGTTTAATCGGAACCGTCCGTCGGCTCTCCGGCGCTCTGCTACACAGCTGCCGTCTCTATGGCAACGTGACGCTAGAAGATTTACATTCTGCAAAAAACACGAATACTGATTCTACGGTTCTACGTCTATGTGCTTGACACGCCTACCGAATCGGCGTTGCGAATTTGTTGCGCTGTCGCCATAGTAATTCCCTCTAAGGATCATGGGTACTGTAGTGTTTGGTGCCGTTTTAAACACGGAAGCGACAGAAAGATAAAACACGACTATCGTTTCCTGCTGTCAGACTGAAGAGCTTCTCTGTAACATGGCAGCTGTCAATCAAGTTCAAACTCTATACTGATGGACCACACTGCATCATACTGGTTTGTGATGGTTAATTTAGTTCACAATAAACCGGTTTAACCTTTATAGAGAGCCTAAGTCCCTCCCCTTCCGCTGTCCACCATGGGACCTTATTTCGGAAAAAATATGTACGGTAGTCAACGGCGAGAGACAAATATTTGTTTAATCCCGTTTGAATTGTGCTATGAATTACACATATGATGTTTTGTCAATTTAAAAGATAATTTTGCAAGTCAAGAAAGTCGCAATTTGTCGTAAAACAGTACAGTAACGTTTAGTTTTGTGTGAAACCGCTCAGTGAACTACATCTCTCGTCTCGCACAATACACGTCACCGACACCAACATGGAAGGAAACAGGAAACACACACAGGCATCGTTAACGTTAGCCCCCACTGTACTAAAACTATCCTAAACCAGTTTAAATCCGTTCTTCCTGTCTACCTTCCAGGTTGTGTATAATACTCCTGCTCTCTGAGAGGGACTGAGCTTCAGGCTCTGGGTAGCTTGTGGAGAGAGGAAGTTATGACATCACTTACGCCACTTTTGGGTGTGTAGTCTTTCTAATTACGTATTTTTACAGTCTTATAGTTCAACAGTTTTATGACAAACTGCGACTTTCTTGACTTGCAAAATTATCTTTTAAATTGACAAAACATCATATGTGTAATTCATGGCACAATTCAAACGGGATCAAACAATTATTTGTCTCTCGTCGTTGACTACCGTACATATTTTTTCCGAAATAAGGTCCCATGGTGGTCCACCGGAAGGGGAGGGGCTTAGGCTCTCTATAGTGTGCTGGTCCACTTTGTCATGATTCTGAGCCGGTCATGACGTCTTGTAAACCGGGTGGTTGTCTAGGTTACGGGTTCAAATCTCAAGAGAGGCTGAGAAACACACTGCAGCTCTGTCAGCTGTGAGGAGGAGAGACTGTTTACCTGCTGAAACAGATCTGAACAACACAGAGATACAGAACGAGGTGAAACTATATTCAGAATATTATTAATTAACACGTTCCAGCTGTTAGATTCAGCCGTTACGACAAAACAAAACCTTCAGACATAAAAGATCGAGTACGATGATGGAAAACATTCCCTCCAGGCTGAGAAACACACACACACACACACACACACACACACACACACACAAACACTCCCTAATACTTTCACACTGCTTCACTCTCTCCAAGCATTCTCACATTTCACTGGAGTGTGTGGCTTGTTTTGTGTGTGTGTGTGTGTGTGTGTATGTGTGTGTGTGTGTGTGGGGGTGAGTGTTTGTGTGAGAGTGTGTGTGTGTGTGTGTTCTAGCAAAACATTCTGCCGACAGATTGTGTGTGAGAGTGTGAACGTGAGTGAGTGTGAAAATGTGTGTGTGTGTGACAGGGAACGAAAAAATGTCAAACAGCAGGGGTGGGTGTTCAGTGTGTGTGTGTGTGTGTGTGTGTGTGTTGAACGTGTTCCAGCATGCAGGGCGGGAAGGAAGAGGAGAGGAGAGGAAAAACCCACAACTATCATCTACACACACACACACACACACACACACACACACACTAAATTCCCCTCTAATAACACTTTTCTCCTCAACCCCCCTCCCTCCAGGGATTCAGTGTTTTGCTCAAAGACACTTCGGCAGGGTGTGTGTGTGTGTGTGTGTGCGTGTGTGTGTGTGTGTGGGTGGGGTAGGGTGCGGGGGTGGGGTGGGGTGTGGGGGTGTTGAACCCCTCCAAATAGCTGTAAGAAGTGACATCATCACTGCATGTAATCACAACCATATGTGGTGACGTATAATGACTACACACACACACACACACACACACACACACACACCTTGGATCAGTACCAGTGTTTGTCAGATTCTACATGAATCTTTCTGTTGGTTCAGACAGGAAACGCCACAGCAGCTGTTCCAAGCAAACAACATCTGCCCCCCCCCCCCCCCCCCC